>NW_026651724.1:0-27416 GCF_029873635.1 Malania oleifera | reverse complement strand
TCCCTAACTAACGAAAAACACTAAAGCCTAAACCCTAAACCTTAAACCCTAAACCCTAAATGCAAAACACTTAACCTTAAAACCCAAGCCCTAAACCCTAAACCCTAAACCCAAAACCCTAAACCTTAAACACTAAAATCTAAATCCTAACGCTAAACCCTAAACCATAAACACAAAACCCTAAACCCTAAACCCTAGACCCTAAAAACCATAAACCCTAAACCCTAAACCCTAAACCCTAACCCCAAGCCCAAAACCCTAAACCCGAAAACCTAAACTAAAAACCCAAACCCTAACACCAAACCTCAAACCCGAAACCCGAAACTCTAAATCCCAAACCCTATAAACCTAAACCATAAACCCAAAAACCCAAACCCCTAAACCCTAAGCCCTAAACCCAAAACCCTCAACCATAAACCCTAAACGCTAAAACCTGAATACTAAACACTAAAGCCTAAACCCTAAACCCTAAATTCTAAAACCCTAAACCCTAAACCCTAAATCAAAAACCCTAAAACCTAAACACCTAACCCTAAACTCTAAACCCTAAACTCTAATCACTAAACACTAAACCCTAACGCAAAACCCTAAACCCTAAATCCTAAACCGTAAACCCTAAATACTAGACCCTAAACCCTAATACTTTAAACCCTAAACCCTAGACCCTAAACCCTAATTCCTAAACCCTAAACCCTAAACCTTGAAACCCTAAACC
Organism: Malania oleifera; assembly: GCF_029873635.1. Taxonomy (NCBI): domain Eukaryota; kingdom Viridiplantae; phylum Streptophyta; class Magnoliopsida; order Santalales; family Ximeniaceae; genus Malania; species Malania oleifera. The sequence goes on along the minus strand of NW_026651724.1, from coordinate 26,701 downwards.
GTAAATCAGAAACCCTAAACACTAAACCCAAAACACTAATGCTAAACCCTAAACCCAAAACCTTAAACCCTAAACACTAAACCCGAGACCGTAAAAACCCTAAACCCCAAACCTTAACCCCAAACACTAAACCCAAAACCCGAAACCCTAAACCCTAAACCCAAACCCTAACACCAAACCCTAATCCCTAATCCCTAAACCCGAAACACAAAACTCCAAACCCTAAACCAAAAACCCAAACAGCTAAATCCTAAGCCCAAAACCCTAAACCTTAAACCCTAAACTCAATACCCTAAACCCTAAACCCAAAGCCCTAAATACTAACCACTAGAGCCAAACCCCAAAATCCTAAACCCTAAACCCTAAACTCTAAAACCCCAAAACCCTAAACCCTAATTCCTAAACCCAAAACGCAAAACCCTAAACCCTAAAACCTAAAAACCTAATCCCTAAACCCTAAACCCTAAACCCTAAACCCTAAACACTAAACCAAAACCCCAAACGCTAAACCTTAAATACTAAACCCTAAACCCTAAACATTAAACCCTTGACCTTAAAACCCTAAGCCCTAAACCCTTACCCCAAACCCTAAACCCTAGACACGAAACCCTAAACCCTAAACCATAAAGCATAAACCCTAAACCCTAAACCCTAGTAGCCCAAACCGAAAACCCTAAATCCTAAACACTAAACCCTAACCCTAAATCCTAAACCATAAACCCTACACCCTAAACCCTAAACCCTAAACTCAAAAACCTAGACCCCTAAACCCAAAACCCTAAATCCTAAAACCATAACCCTAAAACCCTGTACCTTAAACCCTAAACCCTAACTCCAAACCCTAAACCCTAAACCCTATAACCAAAACCCTAACCCTAGACCCTAAAAATCGTAAACACTAAACTCTAAACCTTAACCCCAAACCCTAACCCCAAACGCTAAGCCCAATATTCCTAAACCCTAAACCCTAAACCCCAAACCGTAAAACCTAAGGCCTTAACCCTAAACCCTAAACCTTTAACCCTAAACCTAAAAATGTAAACTCAAAATCGTAAACCCTAACCTTATAACTTAAACCCTAACCCTACACCCTAAAAACCATAAATACTAAACACTAAACCCTAAACCCTAAACCCTAAACCTTAAATATGAAGCACTAAACCCTAAACCGTAAACCCTAAACCCTAAATCCAAAACCCCAAACCCTAAACCCTAAACCCCAAACCCAAAATCCTAAACCCTAGAACCGAAACCCTAAAACCTAAACTGCTAAACCCTAAACCCAAAACCCTAAACCCCAAACTGTAAAACCTAAGCCCTAAACCCTAAACCCTAAACCTTTAACCCTAAACCCAAAACTCTAAACCCAAAATCGTAAACCCTAAATACTAAACCCTAAACCCTAACTCCAAACCCTAAACCCTAAACCCTATAACTTAAACCCTAACCCTACACCCTAAAAACCCTAAACACTAAACCCTAAACCCAAACCCCAAACCCTAAGCCGTAAATCCGAAACCCTAAATCATAGACTCTATAACCCTAAATCCTAAACCCTAAACCCCAAATCATAAAACCTAAGCCCTAAACCGTGATCCCTAAACCGTAAACCCCAAACCTAAAACCCTAAACCCTAGCCCCTAAACCTTAAATACTAAACACTAAACCCTAAACCCTAAACCCTAAACCTTAAATACTAAACACTAAACCCTAAACCCTAAACCCTAAATCCAAAACCCCAAACCCTAATCACAAAACCCTAGATCCCAAAAAGCCTAAACACCTAAAACCTAAACCATCAACCCTAAACTTTAATACCCTAAACCCTAAACCTTAAATCCTAAACACTAAACCCAAAAGCCTAAACCGTTAACCCTAAACCCTAAAACCTAAACACTAAACCCTAAACCCTAAATCCTAAACACTGACCCAAAACCCTAGACCCTAACTCCAAACCCTAAAACCTAAACCCTATAACATAAACCCTAAACCCTAAACCCCAAACCCTAATCCTAAAACCCTAACCACAGACCCTAAATCCTAAACCTGAATCCTTAAACCTTAAACACTATAACCCTAAACCCTAAACCTTAAACTGTAAACCCTAAGCCCCAAACACTAAACCCTAAACCTTTAACACAAAACCCAAATCCCTAAACCCTAAACCCCAAACCCTAAATACTAAAAACTAAACCCTAAACCCTAAACCCTAAACCCAAAAATCGAAACCCTAAAACCAAAACACCTAAACCATAAACCCTAAACCCTAAACCCTAAACCCTAAACCCTAACCCCTAAACCCTAAACCCTAAACCCCAAACTTTAAAACCTAAGCCCTAAACCCTAAACCTTTAACCCTAAACCTAAAACTCTAAACTCAAAATCGTAAACCCTGAATACAAAACACTAAACCCTAAACCCCAACTCCAAACCTTAAACCCTAAACCCTATAACTTAAACCCTAACCCTACACCCTAAAAACCCTAAACACTAAACCCTAAACCCTAACCCCAAACCCTAAGCCGTAAACCCGAAACCCATAAATCATAAACTCTATACCCTAAACCCGAAATCGTAAACACTAAGCCCTACACCGTAATCCCTAAATCGTAAGACCTAAACCCGAAAACTAACACTAAACGCCAAAACCATAAAACCAAACCCTAAAAACCCTAAACCCTAAACCTAAAATAAACCCTAAATACTAAACCTAAAAATCCAACCCCAAACCCTAAACCCTAAACAACCCAACCCAAAATCTAAAATACCCTAAAAACCTAAACTGGCTAAACCTAAACCCCTAAACCTAAACCTAACCCCCCTAACCCTAAACCCTAAATCCCCAAAAACCCTAAACCCAACCCAAAACCCAAACCAAACGAAACCCTACCCTAAATCCCTTAAATCCTAAACCCAAACTCGCTAACCCTGCCCCTAAACCCACCTAAACCTAAATACTAAACACTAAACCCTAACCATAACCCTAACACAAAACCCTAGATCCTTAAAAAGCCTATAAACACCTAAAAACCCTAAACCCTAAACACTAAACTTTAATACCTAAACCCTAAACCTAATAAAACCGAAAATCCCCGCCACGCTCCACCCCCAACCCTCTGTGAACATTAAACCCTAAACCAAACCCTAAACCCTAAACAAGCCCCAAAACCCTAGACCCTAACTCTATAACTAAACCCTAAACCCCAAAAACCCTACCCCACCCGCCCCCCCGCCCCCCTCCCCTCCTAAACTTAAACACGAAAAAAAGAAAAACTAAAAACATAACCCTAAACCGTAAACCTAAACTAACAAAAACCTAAACCCAAACCTAAACCCAAAATCGTAAACCCAAAACTAAACCCTAAAACCAACACCAAACCCAAACCAACCTATAACTAAACCACACCTAACCCTAAACACTAAACCCTAAACCATAAAACCTAAACCCTAACCCCTAAACCCTAAAACCTAAACCCCAAACTGTAAAACCTAAGCCCTAAACCCTAAACCCTAAACCTTTAACCCTAAACCTAAAACTCTAAACTCAAAATCGTAAACCCTAAATACTAAACACTAAACCCTAAACCCTAACTCCAAACCCTAAACCCTAAACCCTATAACTTAAACCCTAACCCTACACCCTAAAAACCCTAAACACTAAACCCTAAACCCTAACCCCAAACCCTAAGCCATAAACCCGAAACCCTAAATCATAAACTCTATAACCCTAAACCCCAAATCGTAAAACCTAAGCCCTAAACCGTAATCCCTAAACCGTAAGACCTAAACCGAAAACCCTAAACCCTAAACCCAAAACCATAAATACTAAACACTAAACCCTAAACCCTAAACCCTAAACCTTAAATACTAAACACTAAACCCTAAACCGTAAACCCTAAACCCTAAATCCAAAACCCCAAACCCTAAACCCTAAACCCTAAACCCCAAACCCAAAATCCTAAACCCTAGAACCGAAACCCTAAAACCTAAACAGCTAAACCCTAAACCCAAAACCCTAAACCATAAACCCTAAACTCTAAACCGTAGACCCTAAGAACCCAAAACCCAAAACCCTAAAACCTAAACCCTAAAACCTAAACATCTAAAACCTAAACCCTAAACCCTAAACCATGAACCCTAAACCCTAAATTCTAAACCTTAACACCTAAACCCTAAACCCAAAACCCAAAACCCTAACACCAAACCCTAAACCCTAAACCCTAAACCCTAAAACCTAAACCCAAAATCCTAGAACCAGAAACCTAGACCGGAAAAACACTAAACCCAAACCCCAAACCCTAATCCCAAAACCCTAGATCCAAAAAACCCTAAACACCTAAAACCTAAACCATAAACCCTAAACTTTAATACCCTGAACCCTAAACCCAAAATCCTAAACACTAAACCCAAAAGCCTAAACCGTTAACCCTAAACCCTAAAACCTAAACCCTAAACCCTAAACACCTAAAACCTGAACCATAAACCCTAAACACTAAACCCTAAACCCTAAATCCTAAACACTGACCCAAAACCCTAGACCCTAACTCCAAACCCTAAACCCTAAACCCTATAACATAAACCCTAAACCCTAAACCCCAAACCCTAATCCCAAACCCTAACCCCAGACCCTAAATCCTAAACCTGAATCCCTAAACCCTAAACACTATAACCCTAAACCCTAAACCTTAAACTGTAAACCCTAAGCCCTAAACCCTAAACCCTAAACCTTTAACACAAAACCCAAATCCCTAAATCCTAAACCCCAAACCCTAAATACTAAAAACTAAACCCTAAACCCAAAACCCTAAATGTAAAAGCCTAAACCCTCAACCCTAAACCCTAAACTCTAAACTACAAACCCTAAACCCTAAACTCTTTTACCCTAAACCCTAAACCAAAAACCTAAAACCCTAAACCCAAAACCCTATACCCTAAATACTAAACACTAAAGCCTAAACCCTAAACCTTAAACCCTAAACCCTAAATGCAAAACACTAAACCTTAAAACCTAAGCCCTAAACCCTAAACCCTAAACCCTAAACACTAAAATCTAAATCCTAACGCTAAACCCTAAACCATAAACGCAAAACCCTATACCCTAAAAACCATAAACCCTAAACCCTAAACCCTAACCCCAAGCCCTAAACCCTAAACCTGAAAACCTAAACTAAAAACCCAAACCCTAACACCAAACCTCAAACCCGAAACCCGAAACTCTAAATCCCAAACCCTATAAACCTAAACCATAAACCCAAAAGCCCAAACCCCTAAACCCTAAGCCCTAAACCCAAAACCCTAAACCCTAAACCCTAAACCCCAAACCGTAAAACCTAAGCCCTAAACCCTAAACCCTAAACCTTTAACCCTAAACCTAAAACTCTAAACTCAAAATTGTAAACCCTAAATACTAAACACTAAAGCCTAAACCCTAACTCCAAACCCTAAACCCTAATCCCTACAACTTAAACCCTAACCCTACACCCTAAAAACCCTAAACACTAAACCCTAAACCTTAAATACTAAACACTAAACCCTAAACCGTAAACCCTAAACCCTAAATCCAAAACCCCAAACCCTAAACCCTAAACCCCAAACCCAAAATCCTAAACCCTAGAACCGAAACCCTAAAACCTAAACAGCTAAACCCTAAACCCAAAACCCAAAACCATAAACCCTAAACTCTAAACCGTAGACCCTAAGAACCCAAAACCCAAAACCCTAAAACCTAAACCCAAAAACCTAAACATCTAAAACCTAAACCCTAAACCCTAAACCATGAACCCTAAACCCTAAACTCTAAACCTTAACACCTAAACCCTAAACCCAAAACCCAAAACCCTAACCCCAAACCCTAAACCCTAAACCCTAAAACCTAAACCCAAAACCCTAGACCCAAAACCCTAGACCGGAAAAACCCTAAACCCAAACCCCAAACCCTAATCCCAAAACCCTAGATCCAAAAAACCCTAAACACCTAAAAACTAAACCATAAACCCTAAACTTTAATACCCTGAACCCTAAACCCAAAATCCTAAACACTAAACCCAAAAGCCTAAACCGTTAACCCTAAACCCTAAAACCTAAACCCTAAACCCTAAACACCAAAAACCTGAACCATAAACCCTAAAAACTAAACCCTAAACACTAAATCCTAAACACTAACCCAAAACCCTAAACCCTAACTCCAAACCCTAAACCCTAAACCCTATAACATAAACCCTAAACCCTAAACCCCAAACCCTAATCCTAAACCCTAACCCCAGACCCTAAATCCTAAACTTGAATCCCTAAACCCTAAACACTATAACCCTAAACCCTAAACCTTAAACTGTAAACCCTAAGCCCTAAACCCTAAACCTTAAACCTTTAACACAAAACCCAAATCCCTAAACCCTAAACCACAAACCCAAAATACTAAAAACTAAACCCTAAACCCAAAACCCTAAATCTAAAAGCCTAAACCCTAAACCCTAAACCCTAAACCCTAAACTCTAAACTACAAACCCTAAACCCTAAACTCTTTTACCCAAAACCCTAAACCAAAAACCAAAAACCCAAAACCCAAAACCCTATACCCTAAATAGTAAACACTAAAGCCTAAACCCTAAACCTTAAATCCTAAACCCTAAATGCAAAACACTAAACCATAAAACCTAAGCCCTAAACCCTAAACCCTAAACACTAAAATCTAAATCCTAATGCTAAACCCTAAACCATAAACGCAAATTCCTAAACCCTAAACCCTAGACCCTAATTACCATAAACCCTAAACCCTAAACACTAACCCCAAGCCCTAAACCCTAAACCCGAAAACCTAAACTAAAAACCCAAACCCTAACACCAAACCTTAAACCCGAAACCCGAAACTCTAAATCCCAAACCCTATAAACCTAAACCATAAACCCAAAAGCCTAAACCCCTAAACCCTAAGCCCTAAACCCAAAACCCTAAACCATAAACCCTAAACCCCAAACCGTAAAACCTAAGCACTAAACCCTAAACCCTAAACCTTTAACCCTAAACCTAAAACTCTAAATTCAAAATTGTAAACCCTAAATACTAAACACTAAAGCCTAAACCCTAACTCCAAACCCTAAATCCTAATCCCTACAACTTAAACCCTAACCCTGCACCCTAAAAACCCAAAACACTAAACCCTAAACCATAACCCCAAACCCTAACCCCAAACCGTAAGCCACAAACCCAAAACCCTAAATCATAAACTCTATAACACAAAACCCCAAACTGTAAAACCTAAGCCCTAAACCGTAATCCCTAAACCGTAAACCCTAAACCCTAAACCCTAAACCTTAAATACTAAACACTAAACCCTAAACCCTAAACCCTAAACCTTAATTACTAAACACTAAACCCTAAACCCCAAACCCTAAACCCTAAATCCAAAACCCCAAACCCTAAACCCCAAACCCAAAATCCTAAACCCTGGAATCGAAACCCTAAAACCTAAACAGCTAACCCAAAACCCAAAACCCTAAACCCTAAACTCTAAACCGTAGACCCTAAGAACCCTAAATCCAAAACCTTAAACCCTAAACCCTAAAACCTAAACCCTAAAACCTAAACATCTAAAACCTACACCCTAAACCCTAAACCCTAAACCATGAACCCTAAACCCTAAACCCTAAACCATGAACTCTAAACCCAAAACCCTAAACCCTAAACTCTAAACCTTAAAACCTAAACCCCAAACCAAAAACCCTAAACCCAAACCCCAAACCCTAAACCCTAAACCCTAAAACCTAAACCCAAAACCCTAGACCCAAAACCCTAGACCCTAAAAACACTAACTCCAAACCCAAAACCCTAAACCCTAATCCCAAAACCCTAGATCCTAAAAACCCTAAACACCTAAAACCTAAACCATAAACCCTAAACTTTAATATCCTAAACCCTAAACCCTAAATCCTAAACACTAAACCCAAAAGCCTAAACCGTTAACCCTAAACCCCAAAACCTAAACACTAAACCCTAAACAACTAAAACCTGAACAATAAACCCTAAACCCTAAACCCTAAATCCCAAACACTGACCCAAAACCCCAGACCCTAACTCCAAACCCTAAACCCTAAACCCTACAACATAAACCCTAAACCCTAAACCCCAAACCCTAATCCCAAACCCTAACACCAGACCCTAAATCCTAAACCTGAATCCCTAAACCCTAAACACTATAACCCTAAACCCTAAACCTTAAACTGTAAACCCTAAGCCCTAAACCCTAAACCCTAAACCTTTAACACAAAACCCAAATCCCTAAACCCTAAACCCCAAACCCTAAATACTAAAAACTAAACCCTAAACCCTAAACCCTAAATCTAAAACCCTAAACCCTAAACCCTAAACCCTAAAATCGAAACCCTAAAACCTAAAAACCTAAACCATAAACCCTAAACCCTAAACCCTAAACCCTAAACCCTAAACCCTAAACCCTAAACCCAAACCGTAACCCCAAACCCTAAACCCTAAACCCTAAACGCTAAACCCTAGACCCAAAATCCTAGAACCTAAAAACCCAAACCCCAAACCCAAAACACTAAACCTTAAACCCTAAACCCTAGACCCAAAAACCCTAAACACCAAAAACCTAAATCCTAAATCCTAAACCCAAAACCCTAAACACTAAACCCCAAACCCTAAACCCAAAACCCAAAAACCTATAACCTTAAACCCTAGACCATAAACCCTAAACCCTAAACTCTACACCCTAAACCCTAAACCCTAAACTTTAATACCCTAAAACCTAAACCCTAAATCCTAAACCATAAACTGTAAACCCTTAACCCTAAACCCTAAAACCTAAACACCTAAAACCTAATCCATAAACCCTAAACACTAAACCCTAAACCCTAAACCCTAAAAACTAAACCCTAAACCCTAAACCCCAACTCCAAACCCTAACCGCTAAACCTTATAACATAAACCCTAAACTCTAGACCCTAAAAACCCTAAACCCCAAACCCTAAACCCTAATCCCAAACCCTAACCCCAGACCCTAAATCCCTAAACCCTAGACCCAATAACCCTAAACACTAACCCCTAAACCGTAATCCCTAAGCCCAAAACCATAAACCCTAAACCTTTAACCCAAAACCCAAATCCCTAAACCCTAAATACTAAATACTAAACCCTAAACCCTAAACCCCAAATCCAAAACCCTAAACCCTAAAATTGAAACCCTAAAACCTAAACACCTAAACCCTAAACCCCAAACCCTAAACCCTAAACCCTTACCACTAAACCCTAAGCCCTAAACTTTAAAGCCTAAACATTAAACCCTAAACCCTAAACCCAAACCCTAACACCAAACCCAAAACCCTAAATACTAAAACCTTACACCTTAAACATTAAACCCTATAGTCTAAATCCCAAACCCTAAACCATAAACCCTAAACCGTAAACCCTAAAACCTAAACACCTAAAACATAAACCCTAAACCCTAAACCCAAAACCAAAAACCCAAAACCCAAAACCCTAAACCATAAACCCTAAACCCTAAATACTAACCACTAAAGCCTAAACCCTAAACCCAAAACCCAAAAACCCTAAACCCAAAACCCTAAACCCTAAATCAAAAACCCTAAACCCTAAACCCTAAACCCTAAAACCTAAACACCTAAACCCTAAACCCTAATGCTAAACCCTAAACCGTAGACCCCTAAAGACCCTAAGCCCTAAACCCTAAACCCTAACCCCAAACCCTGAACACTAAAACCGAAACCCTAAACCCCAAACACTAAACACTAAACACTAAACCCTAAACCCTAAACCCTAATAGCCAAAACCCTAAACCCTAAATCAGAAACATTAAAATCTAAACCTTAAGTCCTAAACCCTAAACCCTAAACCCAAAACGCTAAACCTTGAACCCGAAAACCTAAACCCTTAAACCCTAAACCCTGAATCCTAAAACCTTAGCCTTAAAACCTAAACCCTAAAACCTAAACACCTAAACCACAAACCCTCAACCCTAAACCCTATACCCTAAACCTTAAACCCTAACTCCAAACCGTAAACCCTAAACACTATAACCTAAACCCTAACCCAAGACCCTAAGAAGCATAAACACTAAACCCTAAACCATAACCCCAAACCCTAACTGAAAACCCTAAACCCCTAACCTGAAACCCTAAACCCTAAACCCTATAACCCTACACCCTAAAACCTAAACCCCAAATAGTAGAACCTAAGCCCTGAACCCTAAATTCTAAACCGTTAACCCTAAACCCTAGACCCTAAACCCAAAATAGTAAACACTAAACCCTAAATCCAAAACCCCAAACCTTAAACACTAAACCCTAAACCCTAAAATCGAAACCCTAAAGCCTAAACACCTAAACCCTAAACCCTAAAACCTAAACACTAAAACGCAAAAACCAAAAACCTACCCCTAAACCCTAAACCCAAAACAAAAAACCCAAAACCCTAAACCCAAAACCCTAACCCCAAACGCCAAACCTTAAACCCTAAACCCTAAACCCTAAACCCTAAACCCTAAACCCTAAATTCAAAACCCTAAACCCTAAACCATAATCCTAAACCCTAAACCCAAAATGATAAACCCTAACCCTAAACCCTAACCCCAAACCCTAAACCCTAAAGCCTAAATCCTAAATCCAAAACCCTAAATCCTAAACCCTAAAAACGAAACCCTAAACCCTAAACCCTAAAACACAAACCCTAAAACCTAAACACCTAAATCCTAAACCCTATACCCTAAACCATAGCACAAAACCCTATACCCTAACCCTAAAAACTAAACTCTTAAAACCTAAACCCTAAACCCTAACCCTAAACCCTAAACCCTAAACTTTAAACCCAAAACCCTAAACCCTAAATCCAAAACCCTAAACCCTAAACATTAAACCATAAACCATAAAACCAAACCCAATCCACAAACCCTAAACCCTAAAAACTAAACTCTTAAACCCTAAACACTAAACCCTAAATTCTAAACCCTAAACCATAAACCCTACCCTAAACCCTAACCCGAAATCCTAAACCCTAAAACCTAAACTGTAAATCCAAAACCCTAAAACCTAAACCCTAAACACTAAAACCTAAACCCTAAAACCTAAAAACCTAAACCCTAAACCCTAAACCCTAAACCCTATACCCTAAACCCTAAACACTAAACCCTATACCCTAACCCTAAAACCTAAACACCTAAACCCTGCACCCTAACCCCTTGAAACAAAGCCCTTTACCCTAACCCTAAACCCTAAACCCTAAACCCCAAACCCTAAACCCGAAACCCCAAACCCTAAACCCTAAACCCAAACCCTAACCCCAAACCCTAAACACTAAACCCTAAACCCTAAACCCTAAACCCCAAACCCTAAATACCAAACAATAAACTGTAAACCCTAAACCCTAAACCCTAAACCTTAAACTCTAAACCCTAAGCCCTAAACCCTAACCCTAAACCCTAACCCAAAACCCTAAACCCTAAACCCTAAACCCTAAACCCTAAACCCTAAACCCTAAACCCTAAACCCTAAACCCTAAACCCTAAATACTAAACACTAAACCCTAAACCCTAAACCATAAACCCCAAAGCCTAAACCCTAAAACCCAAAACCCTAAATCCAAAACCCTAAGCCCTAAACACTAACCCTAAACCCTAAACCTTAAATCCTAACCCCTAAAATCAAAAAACAAAAGCCCTAAACCCTGAACCCTAAACCCTAAACCCTAGGCCCGGAACCCTAAACCATAGCACTAAACGCTAAACCCTAAAACCCTAAAACATAGGCCCTAAACCCTAAACTTTCACCCATAAACCATAAACCCTAAAACCTAAACCCGAAACTTAAACCCTAAACCCAAACCCTAAACCCTAAACCCTAAGCCTTAAACCATAAACCCAAAACCCAAAAGCCTACACCCTAAACACTAAACCCTAAACCCCAAACCCAAAATCCTAAACCCTAAAACCCTAAAACCCAAAAACCAAAACCCTAAACCCTAAACCCTAAGCCCTAAGCCCTAAACCCTAAACCCAAGCACTAACCCCTAAACCCTAAAACCCAAAACCCTATGCCCTAACCCCTAAACCCTAAACCTTAAACCCCAAACCCTAAACCCTAAACCTTAAACCCTAAACCCAAAACACTAACCCCTAAACCCTAAACCCTAAATACGAAACACTAAACCCTAAACCCTAAACCCTAAAACCCAAAACACTAAACACTAAACCCTAAATCCAAACCCTAAACCTTCAACAGTAAACCCTAAACCCTAAACCCTATACCCGAAATTCAATTCACTAAATCCTAAACCCAAAACCCTAAACCCTAATCCCTAAAACCCTAAACCCTAAACACTAATCCCTAAAACCCTAAACCCTAAACCCTAACTTCTAAACCCTAAACCCAACACCCAAAACCCAAACCCGAAACCGTAAACCCTAAACACCAAACCCTTAATCCAAATCCAAAACACTAGACCCTAAAACTGAAACCCTAAAACCTAAACACCTAAACCCTAAACCCTAAACCCTAAACCCGAAACCCGAAACCCTAAGCCCTAAATACTAAACATTAAACCCTGAACCCTAAACCCTAAACCATAAACCGAAAAATCCTAAACCCAAAACCCTAAATCAAAAACCCTAACCCTAAACTGTAAACACTAAAACCTAAACCCCAAAACCTAAACACCTAAACCCTAAGCCCAAAACACTAAACCCTAAATCCAAACCCCTAAACACAAAACCCTAAACCGTAACCCCAAACCCTAAACCATAAACCCTAAACCCTGAACCCTAAACCCCGAACCCTGAACCCTAAAAACTAAACACTAAAACCTACGCACTTAAAAGCTAAACACGAAACCCTTAACCCTAAACCCTAAACACTAAAGCCTAAATCCTAAACCCTAAACCCTAGACTCTACAAACACTAAACCCTAAACCCAAACCCTAACCCCAAACCCTAAAAAATAAATAATAAACCCTTAAACCCTAAACACTAAACCCTAAATTCTAAACCCTAAACCCTAAACCCTAAACCCTGAACCCTAACCCTAAACCGTAAACCCTAAACCCTAAATCCAAAATCCTAAACCCTAAATACTAAACCCTAAACCCTAAACCCAAACCCAAACCCCAAAGTCTAAATCCTAAATACTAAACTCTTAAACCCTAAACAGTAAACCCTAAACCCAAAACCCTAGACCCTAAACCTAAAACCCTAACGCTAAACCCTAACCCCAAACCCTAAGCCCTAAAACCTAAACCGTAAATCCAAAATGGTAAATCCTAAACCCTAAACCCTAAAACCTAAACCCTAAAACATAAACACCTAAACCCTAAACCCTAAACACTAAACTCTATACCCAAACCCTAAAGACTAAACCCAAAACCCTAAACCGTCAACCATAAACCCTAACACCTAAACCCTAAAACCTAAACCCTAAACCCTAAACCCTAACGCTAAACCCCTAAGCCCTAAACCCCAAACCCTAAACCCCAAACTTTAAACCCTAAAGCCTAAAGCCTAAACCCTAAACCCAAACCCTAACCCCAAACCCTAATAACTAAACCCTAAATACTAAACTATAAACTCTAAACATTGAACCCAAAACCCAAAACCATAAACCTTAAACCCTAAACCATAAACCCCAAACCCTAACCCTAAACCCTAAACCCAAAACCCAAAACCCAAAACCCAAAACCCTAAACCCAAAACCCTAAACCCGAAACCCAATATACTAAAACCAAAACCCCAAAGCCTAAAGCCTAAAACCCTCAACCCTAAATCCATAACCCGAAACCCTAAACACTAACCCTAAACCCAAAACCCTAAATCCTAAACCCTAAAACCCAAAAACGAAAACCCTAAACCCTAAACTCTAAACACTAAACCCTAAATAGTAGGCCTGAAACTCCAAATCATAGCACCAAACCCTAAACCCTAAAACCTTAAAACGTAAGCCCAAAACCCTAAACCCTAACACTTAAACCATAAACCCTAAACCTGAAACCCAAAACCTAAAACTTAAACCATAAACCCTAAACCTTAAACCCTAAACCCTAACCCTAAACCCTAAACCCTAAGCCCAAAACCCAAAACCCAAAACTCTACACCCTAAACACTAAACCCTAAACCCTAAACCCAAAATCCTAAACCCTAAAACCCAAAAATGAAAACCCTAAACCCTAAACCCTAAGCCCTAAGCCCTAAACCCTAAACCTTAGCACTAACACCTAAACCCTAAAACCCCAAACCCTATGCCCTAACCCCTAAAACCTAAACCTTAGACCCCAAACCCCTAACCCTAAACCTTAAACCCTAAACCCAGATCCCTAACCCCTAAACCCTAAACTCTAAATACAAAACACTAAACCCTAAACCCTAAACCCTAAACCCTAAAACCCAAAACCCTAAACATAAAACCCAAAATCCAAAAGTAAACCTTAAACCCTAAACACAAAGCCCTAACCCAAACCGTAAAACCTAAACCCTAAACCCTAAACCCGAAAACTCTAAACCCTAAACCCTAGACCCAAAATCCAAAACACTAAACCCTAAACCCTAAACCCTAAATACTAAACACAAAACCCTAAACCCTAAACCATAAACACTAAACCCTAATCCTTAAAACCCTAAACCCAAAACCCTAAATCCAAAACCCTAAACCTTAAACCCTAAACCCTGAATCCTAAACCCAAAACCCTAAAACCAAAACACGTAAACCCTAAACCCTAAACCCTAAACCCTAAACCCAAAAGGCTAAACACTAAACCCTAAACCCAAAACCCAAAATACGAAACCCTAAAAGCCAAAAACGAAAACCCTAAACCCTAAACCCAAAACAATAAACCCTAAACCCTAAAACCTAAATCCCAAACCCTAAACCTGAAAAACGAAAACCCTAAGCCCTAAACTCTAAACTCTAATCCCAAAACCCAAAACCCTTACACTAAACCCTAAACCCTAAAACCTTAAACACTACGCCCTAACCCATAAACCCTAATCCTTAAACCCTAAACCCTAAACGTTAAACCCTAAACCTTAAACCCAAACCCATAAACCCTAAACCCTAATCCCAAAACACTAAACCCTAAAAACTAAACCCTAAACCCTAAACCAGAAATCCTAAGCCCTAAAACCCAAAAACGAAAAACCCTAAACCCTAAACCCTAAACACTAAACCCTAAACCCTAAAGCGTAAACCCTAAAACCCTAAATCCTAAACCTTAAACCCTAATCCGTAATCCCAAAACCCTAAAAACTAAACCCTAAATCCTAACCACTAAAACCTAAAAACGAAAACCATAAACCCTAAACCCTAAACCTGAGGCCCTGAAACCTAAACCGTAAAACCAAAACCCTAAAACCCTAAACCCTAAACCCTAATCCAAAACCCTAAACGCTAATCCCCAAACCCTAAACCCTAAGAACCCCAAATCCTAAACCCTAAAACCCAAAAATGAAAACCCAAAACCCTAAACCCTAAACTCTAAGCCCTAAACCCTAAACCCTAGCCCTAAACCCTAAACCTTAAAACCCAAAACCCTATGCCCTAACCCCTAAACCCTAAACCTTAAACCCCAAACCCCAAACCCTAAACCTTAAACACTGAAACCTAAACCCTAAACCCTAAACCCTAAATACTAAAAACTAAACCACAAAAACTAAACCCTAAAGCCTAAAGCCTAAAACCCTAAACCCTAAACCCTAAACCCTAAATCATAAACCCTAAAACCCAAAAACGAAAACCCTAAACCTTAAACTCTAAACACTAAACCCTAAACCCTAGACCCCAAACCCTACACCCTGAACCCTAAACCCTAAAATCGTAAACCCAAAACCATAACCCCTAAACCCTAAACCCTAAATACTAAACACTAAACCCTAAACTCAAGACCCAAAACCCTAAACCCAAAACCCTATCCCTAAACCCTAAAATCGCAAACCCTAAACCTTAAACCCTAAACCCTAAATCCAAAACCCTAAACCTAAACCCTAACCCCAAAATCTTAAACCCTAAACCTTAAACCCTAAAAGCTAAACCCTAAAAAAAAAACACGTAAACCCCAAACCCTAAACCCCAGACCCAAAACCTTAAACCCTAAACCCTAAACCCTAACCCTAAACCCTAAATTCTAAACCCTGAAGGCTAAACACTAAACCCTAATTGCTAAACCATAAACCCTAAATTCTAAACCCTAAACCCTACACCCTAAACCTAAACCTTAAAACCTAAACCCTAAACCATAAAAACCAAACCCTTAATCCAAATCCAAAACACTAGACCCTAAAACTGAAACCCTAAAACCTAAACACCAAAACTCTAAACCCTAAACCCTAAACCCGAAACTAGAAACACTAAGCCCTAAATACTAAACATTAAACCCTTAACCCTAAACCCTAAACACTAAACCCTAAACCCTAAACCTAAACCCAAACCCTAACCCCAAACCCTAAACCATAAATAATAAACCCTTCAACCCTAAACACTAAACCCTAAATTCTAAACCCAAAATCCAAAACCCTAATCCCTAAACCCTCAAAACCCTTAATCCTAAACCCTAAAACCCAAAAATGAAAACCTTAAACCCTAAACCCTAAACTCTAAGCACTAAAACCTAAACCCTAGCCCTAAACCCTAAACCTTAAAACCCAAAACCCTTTGCCCTAACACCTAAACCCTAAACATTAAACCCCAAACACTAAACCCTAAACCTAAAACCCTAAAACCTAAACCCTAAACCCTGCACACTAAACCCTAAATACTAAAAACTAAACCCCAAAAACTAAACCCTAAAGCCTAAACCCTAAAACCCTAAACCCTAAATCCTAAACCCTAAAACCCGAAAACAAAAACCCTAAACCCTAAAGCCTAAACACTAAACACAAAACCCTAAACCCTAGACCCTAAACCCTACACCCTAAACCCAAAAACCATAAACCCAAAACCCTAACCCCTAAACCCGAAACCCTAGATACTAAACACTAAACCATAAACCCTAGACCCTAAACTCTAAACCAAAAACCCTAAAACCTAAACCCTAAAACAGCAAACCCTAAACCCTAAACCATAAATCAAAAACCCTAAACTCAAAATCCTAAACCCTATACCCTAAACCCTAAACCCTAACCATAAAGCCTAAATCCTAAACCCGGAAGGCTAAACACTAAACCTTTATCCCTAAACCCTAAACCATAATTTCTAAATCCTAAACCCAAACCCTAAACCCTAAACCCTAAACCTTAAACCCTAAACACCAAACCCTTAACCCAAATCCAAAACACTAGACCCTAAAACTGAAACCCTAAAACCTAAACACCTAAACGCTAAACCCTAAACCCGAAAGCCAAAACCCTATGCCCTAAATACAAAACATTAAACCCTAAACCATAAACCAAAAAACACTAAACCATAAACCCTAAATCAAAAAAATTAAACCCTAAACCCTAAACCCTAAACCCTAAAACCTACAGCCCAAAACCTAAACACCTAAACCCTAAGCCCTAAACACTAAACCCTAAACCCTAAACCCTAACCCCAAAACACTAAACCCTAAGCCCTAAACCCAAACCCTAAGACATAAAACCTAAACCCTGAACCCTAAACCCTAAACCCTAAAAACTAAACCCTTAAACCTAAACACTTAAAGGCTACACACTAAAACCTTAACCCTAAACCCTAAACAATAAACCCTAAACCCTAGACTTTACAAACACTAAACCCTACACCCTAAACCCAAAACCCAAACCCCAACCCTAAACCCTAAACCATAAATAATAAACCCTTAAACCCTAAACACTAAACCCTAAATTTTATACCCTAAACATTAAACCCTAAACCCTAACCCTAAACCCTAAACCCTAAACCCTAAATCCAAAACCCTAAACCCTAAACCCTAAACACTAAACCCAAAACCCAAATGCCAAACCAAAACCCCAAACCCTAAACCCTAAATACTAAACTCATAAACCCTAAACATTGAACCCTAAATTCTAACCCCTAAACCCTAAACCCTCGACCCTAAACCCAAGACCCTAACGCTAAATCGTAACCGCAAACCCTAAACCCTAAAACATAACCGTAAATCCTAAACCCTAAATCCTAAACCTTAAGCCCTAAACCCTAAAACCTAAACCCAAAAACATAAACACCTAAACCCTAGACCTTAAACACTAAACTCTATACCCAAACCCTAAAGACTAAACCGTAAACCATAAACCCTAACACCTAAACACAAAAACCTAAACCCTAAACCCTAAACCCTAAACCCTAAAAACAAAACCTTAAACCCTAACACTAAACCCTAAACCCTAAAGCCTAAAGCCTAAACCCAAACCCTAACCCCAAACCCTAAACACTAAACCCTAAATACTAAACAATAAACTCCAAACCTTGAACCCTAAACCCTAAACCCTAAACCCTAAACCTAAACCCTAAACCAAAAACCCTAAACCCTAAACCCGAAACCCAAAATTCTAAACCCTAAACCTTAAACCCAAATGACAAAACATTAAACCCAAAACCCTAAACCCTAAACCGCAGAGCCTAAACCCTAAAACGCTAAACCCTTAATCCATAACCCTAAACCCAAAACACTAACCCTAAACCCAAAACCCTAAACCCTAGATCCTAAACCCTAAAACCCAAAAACGAAAACCCTAAACCCTAAACTCTGAACACTAAACCCTAAACCGTAGGCCTAGAACCCCAAATCAAAGCACCAAACCCTAAACCGTAAAACCCTAAAACGTAAGCCCAAAACCCTAAACCCTAACACTTAAACCATAAACCCTAAACCCTAAACGTGAAACCCTAAAGCCAAAACATAAACCCTAAACCCTAACCTTAAACCCCAAACCCTAAGCCCTAAACCCTAAACCCAAAACCCTACACCCCAAACACTAAACCCTAAACCCTAAACCCAAAATCCTAAACCCTAAAACCTAAAAATGAAAACCCTAAACCCTAAACCCTAAAACCTAAGCCCTAAGCCCTAAACCCTAAACCTAAGCACTAACCCCTAAACCCTAAAACACAAAACCCTATGCCCTAAACCCTTAAACCTAAAAACTAGACCCCAAACCCAAAACCCAAAACCTTAAACCCTAGACCCAAAACCTGAACCCCTCAACCCTAAATCCTTAATACGAAACACTAAAGCCTAAACCCTAAACCCTAAACCCAAAACCCTAAAAACCAAAACACTAAACACTAAACCCAAAATCCATAACCCTAAACCCTCAACCGTAAACCCAAAACCCAAAACCCTAAACCCTAACCCCAAACCGTAAAACCAAAACCCTAAAACCTAAACCCTAAACCCAAAAACTCTAAACCCTAAACCCTAGACAAAAAATCAAAAAAACTAAACCCTAAACCCTAACCCCAAAAACGTAAATACAAAACCCTATACCCTAAACCCAAAACCCTAAATACTAAACACAAAACTCTAAACCCTAAACCCTAAACCCTAAACCCTAATCCCTAAAACCCTAAACCCTAAACCCTAAATCCAAATTCCTAAACCTTAAACCCTAAACCCTAAACCGTACACCCTAAAACCTAAACCCGAAAACCTAAACACATAAACCCTAAACCCAAAACCCAAAACACCAAACCCCAAACCCCAAACCTTAAACCCTAACCCCAAACCCGAAATCCTAAACCCTAAAGGCTAAACACTAAACCCTAAACCCTAAATACGAAACTCTAAAACTCAAAAATGAAAACCCTAAACCCTAAACCCTAAACCCAAAACAATAAACTCTAAACCCTAAAACCTAAATCCTAAACCCTAAAACCGAAAAACGAAAACCCTAAACCCTGAACCCTAAACTCTAAGCCCTAGACCCAAAACCCTTACACTAAACCCTAAACGCTAAAACCCTAAACACTATGCCCTAACTCATAAACCCTAATCCTTAAACCCCAAACCCTAAACGTTAAACCCTAAGCCGTAAACACTAAACCCAAAACCTTAAACCCTAAATATTAAACACTAAACGCTAAACCCTAAACCCTAGCGCGTAAACCCTAACACCCTGAACCCTAAACCTTAAACCCTAAACACTAAATCCAAAACTCTAAACTCTAAAAACCCTAAATCCTAAACCCTAAAACCCAAAAATGAAAACCCTAAACCCTAAAACCTAAACTTTAAGCCCAAAACCCTAAACCCAAGCACTAAACCCAAAACCTTAAAATCCAAAAACTTATGCCCTAACCCCTCAACCTTAAACCTTAAACCCCAAACCCTAAACCCTAAACCTTAAACCCTAAAACCTAAACCCAAAACCCAAAACCCCAAATATGAAAAAATAAACCCCAAAAACTAACCCCTAAAGCCAAAACCCCAAAACCCTAAACCCAAAATCCAAAACCCCAAAACCCAAAAACGAAAACCCTAAACCCTAAACCCTAAACCCTAAACCCTAAACACTAAACACTAAACACTAAACCCTAGACCCTAAACCCAAAATCCGAAACCCTAAAACCGTAAAACCTAAACCCAAAACCCTAACCCCTAAACCCTAATCCCTAAGTACTAAACACTAAACCCTAAACCCTAGACCCTAAACCCTAAACCCTAAACCCTAAACCCAAAATCCAAAACCCTAAACCAAAAATCCAAAACCCTAAACCATAAACCCTAAATTCTAAACCATAAAATAAAAACATGTAAATCCTAAACCCCAAACCCTAAACCCCAGACCATAAACCTTAAACTGTAAACTCTAAACCCTAAACCCTAACCCTAAACCCTAAATCCTAAACCCGGAAGGCTAAACACTAAACCCTAATCCCTAAACCCAAAACCCTAAATTCTAAACACCTAAATGCTAAACCCTAAACCCTAAACCCGAAAGCTGAAACCCTAAGCCCTGAATACTAAACATTAAACCCTAAACCATAAACTGAAAAACCCTAAACCCTAAACCCTAAATCAAAAAAATTAAACCCTAAACCTTTAACCCTAAACCCTAAAACCTAAACCCCAAAACCTAAACACCTAAACCCTAAGCCCTAAACACTAAACCCTAAACCCTAACCGTAAACCCTAAACCCTGAACCCTAACCCCTAAACCCTAAGCCCTAAAAACTAAACCCTAAAACCTAAACACTTAAAGGCTAAACACTAAACCTTTAACCCTAAACACTAAACCCTAAATCCTAAACCCTAAACCCTAGCCTTTACAAACACTAAACCCTATACCCTAAACCCTAAACCCAAACCTTTACCTCAAACCCTAAACCATAAATAATAAACCCTTAAACCCAAAACACTAAACCCTAAATTTTAAACCCTAAACACGAAACCCTAAATCCTAAAAATAAACCTAAAACCCAAAACCCTAAACCTAAATCCAAAACCCTAAACCCTAAACACTAAACCCTAAACCCCAAACCCAAACCCTAAACCCTAAATACTAAAATCTTAAACCCTAAACACTGAACCCTAAATTCTAAACCCTAAACCCTAGACCCTAAACCCTATAACCTAACGCTAAACCGTAACCCCAAACCTTAAACCCTAAAACATAACCGTAAATCCAAAACCCTAAAACCTAAACCCTAAGCCCTAAACCCTAAAACCTAAACCCTAAAACAAAAACACCTAAACCCTAGACCCTAAACACTAAACTCTACACCCAAACCCTAAAGACTAAATCGTAAACCATAAACCCTAACACCTAAACACAAAAACCTAAACCCTAAACCCAAAACCCTAAACCCTAAAAACAAAACCCTAAACCCTAACCCTAATCCCTAAACCCTAAACCCTAAAGCCTAAAGCCTAAAGCCTAAATCCAAACCCTAACCCCAAACCCAAACTAAACCCTAAAAACTAAACAACAAACTCCAAACCATGAACCCTAAACCCTAAACCCTAAACCTTAAACCCTAAACCCTAAAGCCTAAACCCTAAACTCGAAACCCGAAACCCTAAACCCAAAGTACAAAACATTAAACCCAAAACTCTAAACCCTAAACCCCAAAGCCTAAACCCTAAAACCCAAAACCCTAACACCATAACCTTAAACCCAAAACACTAACCCTCAACCCTAAACCCTAAACCCTAAATTCAAAACCCTAAAACCCAAAAATGAAAACCCTAAACCCTAAACTCTAAACACTAAACCCTAAACTATAGGCCTAGAACCACAAATCAAAGCACTAAACCCTAAACCCTAAAACGTAAGCCCAAAACCCTAAACCCTAACACTTAAACCATAAACCCTAAACCCTAAATCCGAAACCCTTAACCAAAAACTTAAACCCTAAACCCTAAACCCTAAACCCAAAGCCCTAAACCGTAAACAAAAAACCCAAAACCCTACACCCTAAACACTAAAACCTAAACCCTAAACCCAAAATCCTAAACCCTAAAACCCAAAAATGAAAACACTAAACCCTAAACCCTAAACCCTAAGCCCTAAGCCCTAAACCCTAAACCTTAGCACTAAGCCCAAAACCCTAAAACCCAAAACCCTACGCCCAACACCCTTAAACCTAAACCTTAGACCCCAAACCCAAAACCCCAAACCTTAAACACTAAACCCAAAAGTTGAACCTCTAAACCCTAAACCCTTAATACGAAACACTAAACCCTAAACCCTAAAACCTAAAAACGAAAATCGTAAACACTAAACCCAAAATCCAAAACCCTAAACCCTCAACCGTAAACACTAAACCCTAAACCCTAAACCCAAACCGACAAACCAAAACCCTAAAACCTAAACCCTAAACCCAAAAACTCTAAACCCTAAACCCTAGACCAAAAATCCAAAAAACTAAACCCTAAACCCTAACCCTAAACCCTAAACCCTAAACCCTAATCCCTAAAAACCTAAACCTTAAACCCAAAATCCAAAACCCTAAACCTTAAACCCTAAACCCAAAACCCTAATCCCCAAACCCTACACCCTAAAACCTAAACACATATACCCTAAACCCAAAACCCAAAACACTAAACCGTAAACCCAAAATCGTAACCCAAAACCCTAAATCCTAAACCCTAAAGGCTAAACACTAAACCCTAAACCCTAGATACGAAACCCTAAAACCCAAAAATGACAACCGAAAACCCTAAACCTAAAACAATAAATCCTAAACCCTAAAACCAAAAAACGAAAACCCTCAACCCTAAAACCCTAAACACTATGCCCTAACTCATAAACCCAAATCCTTAAATCCCACAACATAAACGTTAAACCGTAAGCCCTAAACGCTAAACCCAAAACCCTAAACCCTAAATAGTAAACACTAAACCCTAAACCCTAAACCCTAAAGCGTAAATCCTAAAACCCTGAACCCTAAACCTTAAACCCTAAACACTAATCCCAAAAACCTAAACCCTAAAAACTAAATGCTAAACCCTAAACCCTAAAACCCAAAAACGAAAACCCTAAACCCTAACCCCTAAACACTAAACCCTAAACCAAAGGCCCTGAACCCTAAACAGTAAAACTAAAACCCTAAAACCCTAAACCCGAAACCCTAAATCCAAAACTCTAAACCCTAATCCCTAAACCCTAAACCCTAAACCCTAAAAACCCTAAAACCCAAAAATGAAAACCCTAAACCCTAAACCCTAAACTATAAGCCCAAAACCCTAAACACTAGCCCTAAACCCTAAACCTTAAAATCAAAAATCCTATGCCCTAACCCCTCAACCCTAAACCGTAAACCCCAAACCCTAAACCCTAAAACCTAAACACTAAACCCTAAACCCGAAATACTAAAAAATAAACCCCAAAAACAAATCCCTAAAGCCTAAACCCATAAACCCTAAACCCTAAAACCTAAACCTCAAATCCAAAACCCCAAAACCCAAAAACGAAAAACCTAAACCACAAACGCTAAACGCTAAACTCTAAACCTTAAACCCTAAACCCTAAACCCTAAACCCTAAACCCTAAACCCTAAAACCGTAAACCCTAAACCCAAAACCCAAAAACCTAAACCCCAAACCCTAAATACTAAACACTAAACCCTAAACCCTAGACCCTAAACCCTAAACCTTAAACCATAAACCCTAAAACTGCAAACCCTAAACCCCAAACCCTAAATCCAAAACCCTAAACCTAAACCCTAAACCCAAAATCCAAAGCCCTAAACCATAAACCTTAAAACCTAAACCATAAAAAAAAAACAAGTGATCCTAAACCCTAGACCCTAAACCTTAAACCCTAAACCCTAACCCTAAACCCTAAATCCTAAATCCTAAACCCTGAAGGCTAAACACTAAACCCTAATCCCTAAACCCCAAACCCTAAACCCAAACCCTAAACCCAAACCCTAAACCCTAAACCCTAAACCATAAACCCTAAACCCTAAACCCTAATTACTAAACACAAAACCCAAAACCCAAAACCCTAAACCCTAAACCCTAAACCCTAAAACTGTAAACCCTAAACCCTAACCCCAAACCCTAAACGATAAATAATAAACCCTTAAACCCTAAACACTAAACCCTAAGTTCTAAACCGTAAACCATAAACCGTAAACCCTAACCCTAAACCCTAAACCCTAAACCCTAAATCCAAAACCCTAAACCCTAAACACTAAACCCTAAACCTTAAAGCCTAACCCAAACCCCAAACCCTAAACCCCAAACACTAAACTCTTAAACCCTAAATTCAAAACCCGAAACCCTAAACCCTAGACGCTAAACCCTAAACCTTAAAGCTAAACCCTAACCCCAAACCCTACACCCTAAAATCTAAACCGTAAATCCAAAACCCAAAATCCTAAACCCTAAACCTTAAACCCTAAAATCTAAACCCTAAAACATAAACACCTAAACCCTAGACCCTAAACACTAAACTTTATACCCAAACCTTAAAGACTAAACCCTAAGCGCTAAACCATAAACCATAAACCCTAACACCTAAACCCTAAACCCTAAACCCTAAACCAAAACCCTAAACCCTAAACCTAAACCCTAAACCCTAAACCCTAAACCCTAAACCCTAAACCCTAAAGCCAAAAGCCTAAAGCCTAAACCCTAACCCTAACCCCAAACCCTAAACACTAAACCCTAAATACTAGACATTAAACTCCAAACATTGAACCCTAAACCCTAAACCTTAAACCCTAAACACTAAACCCAAAACCCAAAACCCCCTAAACCCTAAACCCTAAACCCTAAGCCCAAAATAGAAAACACTAAACCCAAAACCCTAAACCCTAAACCCCAAAGTCTAAACCCTAAAACGCTAAACCCGAAATCCATAACCCTAAACCCTAAACACTAACCCTAAACCCTAAACCCTAAGTCCTAAACCTTAAAACCCAAAAACGAAAACCCTAAACCCTAAACTCTAAACACTAAACCCCAAACCGTAGGCCTGGAACCCCAAATCATAGCACTAAACCCTAAACCCTAAAACCCCAAAACGTAAGCCCAAAACCCTAAACCCTAACACTTAAACCATAAACCCTAAACCTTAAACCCGAAACCCAAAACACAAAACTTAAACCTTAAACCCTAAATCCTAAGCCCTAAACCCAAAACCCAAAACCCAAAACCCTACACCCTAAACACTAAACCCTAAACCCTAAACCCAAAATCCTAAACCCTAAAACCCAAAAATGAAAACCCTAAACCCTAAACCCTACACCCAAAACCCTAAACTCTAAGCCCTAAGCCCTAAACACTGAACCTTAGGACTAACCCGTAAACCCTAAAACCCAAAACCCTATGCCCTAAACCCTAAAACCTAAACCATAGACCCCAAACCCAAAACCCTAAACCAAAAATCATAACCCCTAAACCCAAAACCCTAAACCCAAACCCCAAACCGTAAAACCAAAAACTCTAAACCCTAAAACATAAACCCTAAACCCAAAAACTATAAACCCTAAACTGTAGACCCAAAATCCAAAACACTAGACCCTAAACCCTAACCCTAAACCCTAAAACCTAAATCCAAAACACTATATCCTAAACCCAAAACCCTAAATACTAAACACAAAACCCTAAACCCTAAACCCTAAAACCGTAAACCCTAAACCCTAAACCCTAAACCCTAAACCCTAAATCCTAAACCCTAAACCCTAAACCCTAAAACCTAAACCCTAAAACCTAAACACGTAAACACTAAACCCCAAACCCTAAACCCTAAACCCTAAACCCAAAACCCAAAATCCTAAACCCTAAAAACTAAACACTAAACCCTAAACCCTAAACCCTAAATACGAAACCCTAAAACCCAAAAACGACAACCCTAAACCCTAAACCCTAAACCCAACATAATAAACCCAAAACCCTAAAACCTAAACCCGAAACCCAAAAACCGAAAAACGAACACCCAAAACCCCGAACCCTAAACTCCGAGCCCTAAACCAAAAACTCTTACACTAAACCATAAACCCTAAAACCCTAAACACTATGCCCTAACCCATGAACCCTAATTCGTAAACTCCAAACCCTAAACGTTAAACCCTAAATCCTAAACCCTAAACGCAAAACACTAAACCCAAAATCTTAAACCCTAAACACTAAACACCAAACCCTAAACCCAAAACCCAAAACCTTAAACCCTAAAAACCCTAAACCCAAAACCTAAACACTAAACCCAAAACCCAAAACCCTAAACACCTAAAACTAAGCCCTAAAACCCTAAACCCTAAACCTTAAAACCCAAAAATGAAAACCCTAAACCCTAAACCATAAAAAAAAAAAACCCCCTAAAACCCACGG
>NW_026651723.1:0-28607 GCF_029873635.1 Malania oleifera | reverse complement strand
CCTAAAGCCTAAACCCTAAATCCTAAACCCTAAAATTGTAAGCCCAAGACCCTAAACCCTAAAGCCCAAACCCTAAACCCTAGACCCTAAAGCCTAAACCCAAAACCCAAATTCCAAAACACTAAACCCTAAACCCTAACCCTAAACCCTAAACCCTAAACCCTAAACACTAAATTCTAAACACTAAACCCTAAACCCTAAACCCAAAAACACTAAGCCCTAGACCCGAAACACTAAATCAAAAACCCTAAACCCTAAACCCAAAACCCTAATCCCTAAAACCTAAACCCTAACTCTTAAACCCTAAATCATAAACCCGAAAACCTAAACCCTAAAACCTAAACACGTAAACCCAAAACCCCAAACCCTAAATCCTAAACCCTAAACCCTAAACCCAAAACCCTAAACCCTAAACCCTAAACACTAAACCCTAAACCCAAAACCCTAAAACCCAAAAATCAAAACCCTAAACCCTAAACCCTAAACCCTATACCCATGGCCCTAAAACCTAAACTTTAGCAACAAAACCCTAAACCATAAAACCCTAAACCCTAAACCCTAAACCCTAAACCATAAGACCTAAACCCTAAACCCTATACTGAAAATCCTAAACTGTAACCCTAACCCCTAAACCATAAACCCGACACCCTAAATGCTAAACCCTAAACCCTAAAGCTTAAATGCTAAACCCTAAACCCTAAACCTTAAACCCTAACCCAAAACCCTAAACCCTAAACCCTAAACCTTAGACCGTAAACACCCTAAACCCTAAACCCTAAACACTAAACCCTGCACAGTTGACCCTAAACACTAAACCCTGCACAGTTGACCCTAAACCCTAAATCCTAAACCCTAAAACCCAAAAATGAAAACCCTAAACCCTAAACACCATGCACTAAAACCCAAACCCTAAAACCTAAACACCTAAACCCTAAACCCTAAACCCTAACCCTAAACCCCAAACCACACACCATAAACTCTAAAACCTAAACAATAAACCCTAAAAGCCCTAAACCCTAAACCTAAAGTCTAACCCCAAACCCTAAACCTAAAACCCTAATACCCAAAACACTAAACACCTAAACCCTAAACCCTAAATCCTAAACCATAAACCCAAAAACCTAAATCCTAAAACCAAAACAACTAAACCCTAAACCATAAACCGTAAACCCTAAACCCTAAACCCTACACCCTAAACCCTAAACCCTAAACGATAAACCCTAAACCCTAAACCTTAAGTTTAACCCTAAACACTAAACTTGAAATCCTAATACCCTAAACACTAAACACCTAAACCCTAAACCCTAAACGCAAAAACCTAAACCCTAAAACCAAAACAACTAAACCCTAAACCCTACACCCTAAACCCTAAACCCTAAACCCTACACCCTAAATCGTAAACCCAAAACCCCAAACCGTAGACCCAAAACCCCAAACCCTAAACCCTAAACCCTAGGCCCTAAAACCTAAACTTTAGCAACTAAACCCTAAACTCTAAAACCTTAAACCCTAAGCCCTAAAACCCAAACCCTAAAACCTAAACACCCTAAACCCTAAACACTAAACCCGAAACCTTAACGCTAAACCCTAAACACAAAACCATAAACCCTAAACCCTAAACGCTAAACCCTAAAAACCCTAAACCCTAAACCACAAACTCTAACCCCAAACCCTAAACCCGAAACCCTAAACCCTAAACCCAAAACATTAAACCCTAAACCCAAAACCCAAAGCCCAAATAACCTAAACCCTAAACCCCAAATCCCAAACACTAAACCATAAACCCTAAACCCTAAACTATAAACCCGTAAACCTAAATCCCTAAACCCTAAATCCTAAATCCTAAACCCTAAAACCTAAACCCTAAAACCAAAACACCTAAACCCTAATCCATAAACCGTAAACCCTAAAC
Organism: Malania oleifera; assembly: GCF_029873635.1. Lineage (NCBI taxonomy): Eukaryota > Viridiplantae > Streptophyta > Magnoliopsida > Santalales > Ximeniaceae > Malania > Malania oleifera. The sequence goes on along the minus strand of NW_026651723.1, from coordinate 26,695 downwards.
CCTATACCCTAAACCCTAAACACTAAACCCCAAACCCTAAACCCTGACCCATAACCCTAAACCCTAACCCATAAATCCAAAACCCTACACCCTAATCCCTAAACCTTAGACCCTAAACACTAAACCCTAAACCCTAAACTGTAAATCCTAAACCCTAAAACCCAAAATCGAAAACCCTAAACCCTAAACCCAAAACACTAAACCCAAAACCCAAGGCCTTAACCCAAAACCCTAAACATTAAACCCTAAACCCAAAACCCTAAACCCAAAATCCAAAAAGCTAAAGCCTAAACCCTAACCTTAAGCCCTAAACCATAAATACTAAACACTAAACCCAAAACCCTAAAACCAAAACCCTAAACCGAAAACCCTAAAACCCTAAACCTTAAACCCTAAACCCAAAATCTAAAACCCTAAACCCTAAACCTTAAATCCTAAACCCTAAACCATAAACCCTAAATCCTAAACCCTAAACCCCAAACCCCAAACCCTAAACCCTAAACCCTAAATCCTAAACCCCAAACCCTAAACCCTAAAACCAAAACCCTAAAACCTAACCACGTAAACCCTAAACCCCAAACCCTAAACCCTAAAACCTAAACCCTAAACCTAAACTCTAAACCCTAAAACCCAAAACCCAAAACCCAAAACCTTGAACCCTAAACCCTAAAACCTAAATCTTAAACCCCAAACCCTAAATACTTAACCGTAAACCTTAAACCCTTAACCCAAAACCCTAAACCGTAAACCCTAAATACTAAAAATTAAACCCTAAACCCTAAACCCTAAAAGCCTAAGGCCTAAACCCTAAACCCTAAATCAAAAACCCTAAACCCTAAACCCTAAACACTAAATCCTAAAACCTAAACCCTAAAACCTAAACCGCAAACCTAAACCCGAAACCCTACACCCAAAATCCAAAGCACTAAACCCAAAACACTAACCGTAAACCCTAAACCCAAAATACTAAACACTAGACCCAAAACCCTAAACTCAAAACCATAAACCCTAAACCTTGAAACCCTAAACCCTAAACCCTAAACCCTAAACCCTAAATCCAAAACCCAACCCTAAACCCTAAACCCTAAACCCTAAACCCTAAACCCTAAACCCTAAAACCTAAAACCTAAAACGTAAACACGTAAACCCTAAACCCTAAACCCTAAACCCTAAACCCTATACCCAAAATCCAAAACCCTAAACCACAAAAACTAAACCCTAAGCCCAAAACACTAAATCCTAAACCCTAAAACCCAAAATTGACAACACTAAACCCTAAACCCTAAACCCTAAACCTTAACCCCTAGGCCCTAAAACCTAAACTTTAGCAACTACACCCAAAACCCAAAACCCTAAACCCAAAACACTAAAACCCAAACCCTAAAACTTAAACGCTTAAACCCTAAACCCTAAACCCTAACGCTAATCCCTAAACCCCAAACCATAAACCCTAAACGCTAAATGCTAAACCCATAAAATCCTAAACCCTAAACCCTAAATCCTAAACCTTAAAACACAAAATCGAAAACCCAAATACCATAAACCCTAAACCATAAACCCTAAACCCTAGGCCCTAAACCCTAAAACATAGCACTAAACCATAAACCTTAAACCCCAACCCTTAAACCCTAAACCATAAACCCTAAAGAATAAACCTTAAACCCCAAACCCAAAAACCAAAGCCCTAACCCTAAACCCTAAACCCTAAACCCTAAACCCTAAACCCTAAACCCTAAACCCTAAACCCTAAACCGTAAACCCTAAACCCTAAACCCTAAAACCTAAACTTTAGATATTAAACCCTAAACCAAAAAACCCTAAACCCTAAACCCTAACCCCTAAACACTAAAATTCAAACCCTAAAACCTAAACACGTAAACCCTACACCCTAAACCCTAAACCCCAAACCATAAACCCTAAACCCTAAATGCTAAACCCTAAAAACCCTAAACCCTAAACCCTAAACTCTAACCCCAAACCCTAAACCTGAAACCCTAAACCCTAAACCCAAATACCCTAAACCCTAAACCCTAAATCCTAAACACTAAACCCAAAACCTTAATTTCTAAATGCTAAACACTAAACCCTAAACCCTAAACCCTAAATCCAAAACCTTAAACTCTAATCCCTAAACCCTAGACCTGAAACACTAAACCCTAAACCCTAAACCCTAAATCCTAAACCCTAAAACCCAAAATCGAAAACCCCAAACCCTAAACCCTAAACGCTAAACCCTAAACCATAGACCCCAAACCCGAAACCATACTAAACCCTAAACCCTAAAACCCTAAAACCTAAGCCCCAAACCCTAAACCCTAAACCCTAAAAAGTAAACCATAAACCCTAAACCCTAAACCTTAAACCGTAAACCATAAACCCTAAACCCTTACCCTAAACCCTAAACCCTAAACCCTACAGCCTAAACCATAAACCCTAAACCCTAAACCCTAAACAATAAACCCAAAACCCTAAACCCTAAGCCTTAAACACTAGGCCCTAAAACCTCAACTTTAGAACCGAAACCCTAAACCCTAAAACCCTAAACCCTAATTCCTAAACCCTAAACCCTAAGCACTAAAACCCAAACCCAAAAACCTAAACACCTAAACCTTAAACACTAAAGCCTAAACCCAAAACCTTAAACCCTAAACCCTAACGCTAAACCCTAAACCCCAAACCATAACCACTAAACCCTAAACGATAAACCCTAGAAACCCTAAACCCTAAACCTAAACACTAACCACAAACCCTAAACCCGAAACCTTAATACCCTAAACCCAAAACACCTAAACCCAAAACCCTAAATCCTAAACCCTAAACCAAAAACCTAAACCCTAAAACGAAAACACCTAAACCCTAAACCACAAACCACAAACCCTATACCCTAAAACCTAAGAACATAACCCTAAACCCTAACCCTTAACCCTAAACCCTAAACCCTAAATCCAAAACCCTAAACTCTAATCCCTAAACCGTAGACCCTAAACACTAAACCCTAAACCCAAAATCCTAAACCCTAAAACACAAAATCGAAAACCCTAAACCCCAAACCCTAAACACTAAACCCTAAACCCTAGGCCCTAACCCTAAACCATTGCACTAAACTCTAAAACCCTAAAACCTAAGCCCTAAACCCTAAACCCTAACCCTTAAACCCTAAAACCTAAGCCCTAAACCCTAAACCCTAACCCTTAAACCCTAAACCCTAAACCTTAAACCCTAAACCCTAAACCCTAAACCCCAAACCCTAACCCATAAACCCTAAACCCTAAACCCTAAACCCTAACCCTAAACCCGAAACCCTAAGCCCTAAACCCTACACCCTAAACCCTAAACCCAAAACCCTAAACCCTGGACCCTAAACCGTAGACCCAAAATCCTAAACCATAAACCCTAAACCCTAAATCCTAAACCCTAAAACCCAAAAATGATAACCCTAAACCCTAAACACTAAACCCTAAACCTTAAGCCCTAAACCCTAAACCCTAGCACAAAACCCAAAAGCCTAAAACCCTAAACCCCTAAACCCTAAACGTTAAAACCCAAACCCTAAACCCTTAACCCTAAACCTTAAACCGTAAAAACCTAAACCCTAAACACTAAACCCTAAATACTAAACACTAAACCCTGAACCCTAAACCCTAAACACTAAATCGTAAACCCTAAAACCCTACGCCCTAAACCCTAAACCCTAAATCCAAAACCCTAAACCCTGAACCCTAAACACTAAACCCAAAAACCTTTACCCAAAAACCTAAACTCTAAAACCTAAACCCTAAAATCTAAGCCCTAGACCAAAAGACCCCAAACACTAAACCCTAAACCCTAAACCCTAAACCCTAGACCCTAGACCCTAAACCCTAAACCTTAAACCCCAAACCCCAAACCCTTAACCCTAAAAATTAAACCCAAAAACATAAACCCTAAACCCCAAATTCCAAACACTAAACCCTAAACCCTAAACCCTAAACCCTAAAACACTAAGCCCTAAGCCCTAACCCCAAAATCAAAAACCCTAAACCCAAAACCCTAAACACTAAAACCTAAACCCTAAACATAAACCCTAAACCCTAAACCCAAAACCCAAAATTCAAAACACTAATGCCTAAACCCTAACCCTAAACCCTAAAGCCTAAGTACTAAAAACTAAACGCAAAACCCAAAACCCTAAACCCAAAAACCCTAAACGCTAAACCATAAATCCTAAATCCAAAACCCTAAACCCTAAACCCTAACTCCTACACCTTAAATCCTAAACCCGAAAACCAAAACCCTAAAACCTAAACACGTAAACCCCAAACCCCAAACCCTAAACCCTAAACCCGAAAACCAAAACCCTAAAACATAAACACGTAACTCCTAAACCCTAAATTCTAAACCCGAAAACCAAAACCCTAAAACCTAAACACGTAAACCCTCCCAAACCCTAAACCCAAAACCAAAACCCAAAACCTAAACCCTAAACCCTAAACACTAAACCCTAAACCCTAAACCCTAAACACTAAACCCTAAACCCTAAACCCTAAATCCTAAACCCTAAAACCAAAAATAGAAGACGCTAAACAAAAAACTCTAAACCCTAAACCCTATACCTTAGGCCCTAAAACCTAAACTTTAGAAACTAAACCCTAAACCCTAAAACCCTAAACATTAAGCCCAAAACCCTAAACTCTAAACCGTAAACCCTAAACCCTAAACCAAAAACTGTAAACCGTAAACCCTAAGCCCTAAACCCTATACCCTAAACGCTAAACGCTAAACCCTCAACCCTAAACCTAAACCCTAAACCCTAAACCTTAAACCCTAACCCAAAACCCCAAACCCTAAACCCTAAACCTTAGCCCTAGAAACCCAAAACCACAAACCCTACACCCAAAACCATAAACCCTAAACCCTAAACCCTAAACCCTAAACCCTAAACCCTAAATCCTAAACCCTAAACCCTAAAACCTAAACACCTAAACCCTAAACCCTAAACCCTAAGCCCTAAACTTTAAACACTAAACCCTAAAACCTAACAATAAACCCTAAACACTAAACCCTAAACCCTGCACACTGGACCTTAAAAACCCTAAACCCTAACCACCAACCTTGAACCCTAAACCCGAAACCCTATAACCCTAAACCCTAACCCCAAACCCTAAAACCTATAATCCTAAACCCAAGCACTAAATAGAAACCCTACCACAAATCCTAAACCCTAAACCCTAAACCTTAAACCCTAAACCCAAAACCCAAATCCCAAAACCCTAAACCCTAAATACTAAACACTAAACCCTAAACCCTAAACCCTTAACACTAAACTCTAAACCCTAAAACCCTAAGCCCTAAACCTTAAAACCTAAATCAAAAACCCTAAACTCAAATCTCTAAACCCTAGACCCTAAACACTAAACCCTAAACCCTATACCCTAAATCCTAAACCCCAAAACCCAAAAACGAAAACCCTAAACCCTAAACCCTAGGCCTTAAACTCTAAACCATAGCACTAAACCCTAAACCCTAAAACCCTAAAACCAAACCCCTAAACCCTAAACCTCAAACCCCAAACCCTAAACCCTTAACCCCAAACCTTAAACCCTAAACCCTAAACCCTAAACCCAAAATACTAAACACTAAACCCTAAACCCTAAACCCTAAAACCCTAAACCCTAAACCCTAAACCCTAAACCCTAAACCCTAAATCAAAAAACCCTAAACACTAAACCCTAAACCCTAAACCTAAACCCTAAACCCTAAAACCTAAACCCTAAACCTAAACTCTAAACCCAAAAACCCTAAAACCTAAATCCTAAACCCAAAATCAAAAACACTAAACCCTAAAACCTAACCCTAAACGCTAAACCCTAAATACTAAAAACAAAACCCAAAACCCAAAACCCTAAAACTCTAAACCCTAAACCGTAACCCCTAAATCCAAAACCCTAAACACTAAACCCTAAACCCTAAATCCTAAACCCGAAAGCCTAAACCCTGAACCCCAAACCCCAAAACCTAAACACGTAAACCCAAAACCCCAAACCCAAAACCCAAAACCCTAAACCCTAAACCCTAAATCAAAAACAGTAAACCCTAAACCCAAAATACTAAACCCAAAACCCTAAACCCTAAATACTAAACCCTAAAAACCAAAAATCAAAACCCTAAACCCTAAACCCGAAACACTAAACCCTAAACCCTAAACACTAAACCCTAAACCCTAATCCCTAAACCCTAAACCCCAAACCCTAAACACTAAACCCTTAACCCAAAACCCGAACCCTAAACCATAAACTCTAAACCTTAAACCCCAAACCCTAAACCCTTAACCCTAAACCCTATAACCTAAACGCTAAACCCTAAACCCTAAACCCTAACCCCAAACCTTAAACCCTAAACCCTAATCCCTAAACTCTAAACCTTAGACCCTAAAAACCTTAAACCCTAAATCCTATAACCCCAAACCCCAAACCTTATAACCCCAAACCCTAAACCCTATAACCCTAAACCCTAACCCCTAAACCCTAAACCCTAACCCTTAAACCGTAAGCCCTAAACCCTAAACCTAAACCCAAAATCAGAAACACTAAACCCTAAACCCTAACCCTAAACCCTAAACCGTAAATACTAAACACTAAACCCAAAACCCTAAACCCAAAATCCAAAACCCTAAACCCTTAAACCCTAAACCCTAAACCCTAAACCGTAAAACCCTAAACCCAATATCAAAAACACTAAACCCAAAACCCTAACCCTAAACCCTAAACCCTAAATACTAAACACTAAACCCTAAACCCTAAACCCTAAACCCTAAACCCTAAAACCCTAAACCCTAAACCCAAAACCGTAAAAGCTAAACCCTAAAACCAAAACCCTAAACCCTAAACCCTAAACACTAAAAACTAAACCCTAACCCTAAACCCTAAACCCTAAACCCTAAACCCCAAACCCCAAACCCTAAACCCCAAACCCTAAACCCTAAACCCTGGACCCTAAAAACCCTAAACCCTAAACCCTAAACCCTAAACCCAAACCCTAAACCTTAAACCCGAAACCAAAAACCCTAAACTCTAAACCCTATAACCCTAAACCCTAAACTGAAAACCCTATAACCCTAACCCATAAACCCTATGCCCTAAAACCTAGACCGTAAACCTTAAAACCTAAACCCAAAACCCAAAAGTCTAAAGTCTAAACCCTAAACCCTATACCCTACACCCTAAACACTAATCCCTAAACCCTGATGCTAAACCCTAAACCCCAAACCATAAACCCCAACCCTAAATGCTAAACACTAAAAACCCTAAACCCTAAACCCCAGACTCAAACCCCAAACCCAAAACTCGAAACCCTAAATCCTAAACCCTAAACCCTAAACCTAAATACCCAAAACCCTCAATCCTAAAACCTAAACACTAAACCCAAAACCTAAGATCCTAAACCCTAAGCCCTAAACCCTAAACAATAAACACGAAAACCTAAACCCCTAAACCCAAAACCTTTAATCCTAAACCCCAAATCCTAAAACCTAAACCCTAAAACCAAAACACCTAAACCCTAAACCATAAAACGTAAACACTAAACCCTATACCCTAAACACTAAACACTAAACCCAAAACCCTAACCCTTTACCCTAAACCCTAAATCCAAAACCCTAAACCCTAATCCCTAAACCCAAGACCCTAAACACTAAACCCTAAACCCCAAGCCATAAACATCAAACCCTAAACTCTAACCCGAAACCCTTAACCTCAAACCCAAAACCCTAAACCCAAAACCCTAAACCCAAATAACCTAAACCCTAAACCCTAAATCCAAAACACTAAACCGTAAACCTTAAATCCTAAACCCTAAATCCTAAAACCTAAACCCTAAAAGCAAAACACCTAAACACCAACCCATGAACCGTAAACCCTAAACCCTATACCCAAAACCCTAAACACTAAACCCTAAACCCTAAGCCCTAACACTAAACCCTAAATCCAAAACCCTACACCCTAATGCCTAAACCCTAGACCCAAAACACTAAACCCTAAACCCTAAACCCTAAACCCTAAATCCTAAACCCTAAAACTCGAAATCGAAAACCCTAAACTCTAAACCCTAAACACTAAACCCTACAGCCTAGACGCTAACCCAAAACCCTAAACATTAAACCCTAAACCCTAAACCCTAAACCCTAAACCCTAAACCCCAAACCCAAAATACAAAACACTAAACCCTAAACCCTAACCCTAAGCCCTAAACCCTAAACCCTAAATCCAAAACCCAAAACCCTAATCCTTAAACCCAAGAGTTTAAACACTAAACCCTAAACCCCAAACCCTAAATCCTCAACCCTAAACCCCAAACCCTAAATCTAAAACCCTAAAGCCCAAAATTGAAAATTCTAAACCCTAGGCCTTAAACCCTAAACCATAGCACTAAACCCTAAACCCTAAAACCCTAAAACCTAAAACCCTAAACCCGAAACATTAAACCCTAAACCCGAAACATTAAATCCTAAACCCTAACCCTAAACCCTAAACCCTAAAACCTAAACCCTAAACCCTAAACCCTAGACCTTAAACACTAAACCCTACACCCTAAACACTAAAGCATAAACCGTAAACCAAAAATCCTAAAACCTAAAACCCAAAAACGAAAACCCTAAACCCTAAACCCTAAACCCAAAACCCAAAACCCTAATCCCTATGCCCTAACGCCTAAACCCTAAGCCTGAAACCCCAAACCCTAAACCCTTAACCCTAAATCTTAATCCCTAAACCCAAAACCCTAAACCCTAAACGCAAAAACATAAACCCTAAAACCTAAACCCTAAACCCTAAAACACTAAACCCTGAACCCTAAACCCCAAACCCTAAGTCCTAAACCCTAAAACCGTGAGCCCTAAACCTAAATCCAAAACCCTAAACCCTAAACCCTAAAACCTAAACCCTAAACCCTAAAACCTAAACCCTAAAACACTAAACCCTAAACTCGAAACCCTAACCCCTAAACCATAAAACCCTAACCCTAAACCCTAAACCCTAAACCTTAAACCCTAAACCCTAAACCCAAAATACTAAACACTAAACCCTAAACCCCAAACCCTAAACCCTAAAACCCTAAACCCTAAACCCTAAATTCAAAACCCTAAACCCTAAACCCTAAATGCTAAAACCTAAAACCTAAAACCCCAAACACTAAACCCTAAAACCCTAAACCCTAAACCCAAAACCCTAAATTCAAAACCCTAAACCCTAAACCCTAAATCCTAAAATCATAACCCTAAACCCTAAACACAAAATTCCAAACACTAAACCCTAAACCATAATCCTAAACCCTAAGTACTAAACGCTAAACCCAAAACCCTAAACCCAAAAGCCTAAATCCTAAACCCTAAACCCCAAACCCTAAGCCCTAAATCCAAAACCCTAAACCCTAAACCCTAAACCCTAAATCATAAACCCTAAACCCTAAACCCAAAAGACTAAACCCTAAAACCTAAACACTTTAACCCCAAACCCCAAACCCAAAATCCTAAACCCTAAAACCTAAACACTTTAACCCCAAACCCCAAACCCAAAATCCTAAACCCTAAACCAAAAACCCAAAACCCTAATCACTAAACCCTAAACCTTAAACCCTAAATCCTAATCCCTAAAACCTAAAAATGAAGACCCAAAACCCTAAATCCTAAACCCTAAAACCCAAAATCGAAAACCCTAAACCCTAAACCCAAAACACTAAATCCTAAACCCTAGGCCCTAACCCAAAACCCTAAACATTAAACCCTAAACCCTAAACCCAAAATCCAAAACACTAAACCCTAAACCCTAACCTTCAGCCCTAAACCAAAAATACTAAACAAAAAACCCTAAACCCTAAACCCAAAACCGTAAGACCTAAACCAGAAAACCTTAAACTCAAAACCCAAAACCCTAAATCCTAAACCCAAAACCCTAAACCCTAAAACCTAAACTCGTAAACCCTATACCCCAAACCCTAAACTTTAAAACCTAAACCCAAAAACCTAAACCCTAAACCTAACCCTAAACCCCAAAACCCAAAACCCCAAACCCTAAACCCTAAACCTTAAGACCCAAACCCTAAACACTTAACCGTAAACCTTAAACCCTAAACCACAAACCCTAAACCCTAAATACTAAAAAACTAAACCCTAAACCCTAAACCCTAAAACCCTAAGCCCTGAACCCTAAACCCTAAATCCAAAACCCTAAACCACAAATCGTAAACCGTAAATCGTAAACCCTAAGCCCTAAAACGTAAACCATAAACCTAAACCCTAAACCCTAAACGCTAAACCCTAAACCCTAAACCTAAAATCCAAAACACTAAACCTTAAACCCTAACCCTAAACCCTAAACCATAAATACTAAACACTAAACCCAAAACTCAAAACCCGAAACCCTAAACCCTAAACCCTACAACGCCAAACTCTAAACCCTAAACCCAAAAACCTAAATCCTAAAGGGTAAACACGTAAACCCTAAACCCAAAACCCTAAACACTAAACCCAAAACCCAAACCCAAAACCCTAAACGCAAAACCCCAAACCCTAAACCATAAACCCTAAACACTAAACCCTAAACCCCAAACCCTAAATCCTAAACACGAAACCTTAAACCCTAGGCCCTAAAAAAAAAACTTTAGCAACTAAACCCGAAACCCTAAAACCCTAAACCCTAACACCTAAACCTTAAACACTAAAACCTAAACCCTAAAACCAAAACACCTAAACCCTAAACCCTAAACCCTAACGCTAAACCCTAAACCCCAAATAATAAACCCAAAACCCTAAACACTAAACCAAAAAAACCCAAAACCCAAAACCCTAAACCCTAAACTCTAACCTGAAACCCTAAACCCGAAACCCTAAATCCTAAACCCTAAACCCAAATACCCTAAACCCTAAACCCTAAATCCTAAACACTAAACCCTAAACCTTAAATCCTAAACCCTAAACCCCAAACTATAAACCCGAAAACCTAAACCCCTAAACCCTAAACCCTAAACCCTAAACCCTAAACCCAAAAACCTAAACCCTAAAACAAAAACACCTAAACCCTAAACCATAAACCGTAAACCCTAAACCCTATACCCTAAAACCTAAACACTAAACCCTAAACACTAAACCCTAACCCTTAACCCTAAACCCTAAACCCTAAACCCTAAATCCAAAACCTTAAACCCCAATCCCTAAACCCTAGACCCTAAACACTAAACCCTAAACCCTAAATCTGAAATCATAAACCCTAAAACCCAAAATCCAAAACGCTAAACCCTAAACCCTAAACACTAAACACTAAACCCTAGGCCCTAAACCTAAACCATAGCACTAAACCATAAACCCTAAAACCCTAAAACCTAAGCTTTAAACCCTAAATCCTAACCCTTAAATCCTAAACCCTAAACCCTAGTCCCTAAAGGATAAACCCTAAACCCTAAACCTTAAACCCTCAACCCTAAACCCAAAACCCTAAACCCTAACCCTAAACCCTAAACCCTACACCCTAAACCCTAAACCTTAAACTCTAAACCCTAGCCCTAAACTCTAAACCCTAAACCCTAAACCCTAGACCCTAAACCCTAAACCCTAAACCCTAAAACCTAAACCCTAGGCCCTAAAACCTAAACTTTAGCATTTAAACCATAAACCCTAAAAACCTAACACCTAAACCCTAAACCCTAAACCCTAAACTTTAAACCCTAACGTTAAACCCTAAACCCCAAACGATAAACCCTAAACCCTAAATGCTAAACCCTAAAAACTTTAAACCCTAAACCCTAAACCAAAAATTCCAAAGACTAAACCCTAAACCATAACCCTAAACGCTAAACCCTAAGTACGAAACACTAAAACAAAAACCCTAAACCCAAAAACCTAAACCCTAAACCCTAAAACCCTAAACCCTAAACCCTAAAACCTAAGCCCTAAATCCAAAACCCTAAACCCGAAACCCTAAACCCTAAATCATAAACCCGAAACCCTAAACCCAAAAAACTAAACCCTAAAACCTAAACACGTTAACCCCAAACCCCAAACCCTAAATCCTAAACCGTAAACCCAAAACCCAAAACCCAAAACCCTAAACCCTAAACCCTAAACACTAAACCCAAAATCCTAAACCCTAAAACCCAAAAATGAAAACCCAAAACCCAAAACCCTAAATACTAAAACCTAAACCATAAAACCTAAACACCTAAACCCTAAACCCAAAACCCTAAACAATAAAACACAAACCCTAAAACCTAAACACCTAAACTCTAAACCCTAAACAATAAACACTAAACCCTAACGCTTAACCCTAAACGCCAAACCATAAACCCTAAACCCAAAACGCTAAACCCTAAAAACCCTAAACCCTAAACTCTAACCCCAAACCCTAAACCCGAAACCCTAAACCTTAAACCCTAAACCCAAATAACCTAAACCCAAAACCCTAAATCACAAACATTAAACCCTAAACCTTAAATCCTAAACCCTATACCCTAAACCCTAAACTATAAACCTAAACCCCTAAACCCTAAACCCAAAATCCTAAACCCTAAACCCTAAAACCTAAACCATAAAACCAAGACACCTAAACCCTAAACCATAAACCCTAAACCCTATACCCTAAATCCTAAACACTAAACCATAAACCCTAAACCCAAAACTTTAACCCTAAAATCTAAGCCGAAAATTCAAAACTCTACACCCCAATACCTAAACCCTAGACCCTAAACACTAAACCCTAAACTGTAAACCCTAAATCCTAAACCCTAAAACCAAAAATCGAAAACCCTAAACCTTAAACCCAAAACACAAAATCCTAAACCCTAGGCCCTAACCCAAAACCCTAAACATTAAACCCTAAACCCTAAACCCAAAATCCAAAACACTAAACCGTAAACCCTAACCTTCAGCCCTAAAACATAAATACTAAAAAAAAAACCGACAACCAAAAACCGAAAACCGTAAGACCTAAACCCTAAACCCTTAACCAAAAACCCTAAATCCTAAACCCAAAACCCTAAACCCGAAAAAATAAACCCTAAAACCTAAACTCGTAAACCCGATACCCCAAACCCCAAACTTTAAAACCTAAACCCAAAAACCTAAACCCCAAAACCTAAACCCTAAACCTAACCCTAAACCCCAAAACCCTAAATCCTAAACCCTAAACCCAAAACCCAAATATCCTAAACCCTAAACCCTAAATCCTAAACACTAAACCCTAAATCCTAAACACTAAACCCTAAACCTTAAATCCAAAACCCTAAACCCAAAACTATAAACCCGAAAATCGAAACCCCTAAACCCTAAACCCTAAAACCTAAACCCTAAACCCAAAAACCTAAACCCTAAACCCAAAAACCTAAACCCTAAAACAAAAACACCTCAGCCCTAAACCATAAACCGTAAACCCTAAACCCTATGCCCTAAAACCTAAACACTAAACCCTAAACCCTAAACCCTAAACACAAACCCTAAACCCTAAATCCAAAACCTTAAACTCTAATCCCTAAACCCTAGACCCTAAACACTAAACCATAAACCCAAAATCCAAAATCATAACCCCTAAAACCATAAATCGAGAACACTAAACCCTAAACCCTAAACACTAAACCCTAAACCGTAGGCCCTAAACCCTAAACCATAGCACTAAACCATAAACCCTCAAACCCTAAAACCTAAGCCCTAAACCCTAAATCCTAACCCTTAAATTGTAAACCCTAAACCCTAAACCCTAAAGAATAAACCCTAAACCCTAAACCTTAAACCCCAAACCCTAAACCAAAAACCCTAAACCCTAACCCTAAACCCAAAACCCAAAACCCTAAACCCTAAACCCTAAACCCTAAACCCCAAACCCTAAACCCTAAACCCCAAACCCTAAACCCTAAACCCTAAACCCTAAACCCTAAACCCTAAATCCTAAACCCTAAACCCTAAACCCAAGGCCCTAAAACCTAAACTTTAGCATTTAAACCATAAACCATAAAACCCTAAACCTTAAACCCTAATCCCCAAAACCTAAACACTAAAATCCAAACCCTAAATCGTAAACACCTAAACCCTAAACCCCAAACCCTAACACTAAACCCTAAGCACAAAACCCTAAGCCTTAAATCCAAAACCGTAAACCCTAACCACTAAACCCAAAAAACTAAACCCTAAAACCTAAACACGTTAACCCCAAACCCCAAACCCTAAACCCAAAACCCAAAACCCAAAACCCTAAACGCTCAACCCTAAACCTTAAAACCTAAATCCTAAACCCTAAAACTCAAAAAAGAAAACCCAAAACCCAAAACCCTAAACGCTAAACCTCAAACACTAAAACCTAAACCCTAAAACCTAAACCCCTAAACCCTAAACTTCAAACCCTAAACCCTAAACAATAAAACACAAACCCTAAACCCTAAACCCAAAACCCAAAACCCTAAACACTAAACCCTAAACCCTAACGCTTAACCCTAAACCCCAAACCATAAACCCTAAACCCTAAACGCTAAACCCTAAAAACCCTAGACCCTAAACTCTAACCCCAAACCCTAAACCCGAAACCCTAAACCCTAAACCCTAAACCCAAATAACCTAAACCCAAAACCCTAAATCCAAAACATTAAACCCTAAACCTTAAATCCTAAACCCTATACCCTAAACCCTAAACTATAAACCTAAACCCCTAAGCCCTAAACCCTAAATGCTAAACCCTAAACCCTCAAACCTAAACCCTAAAACAAGAACACCTAAACCCTAAACCATAAACCGTAAACCCTAAACCCTATACCCTAAACCCTAAACACTAAACCCTAAACCCTAAACCCCAAACTTTAACCCTAAACCCTAAGCCAAAAATCCAAAACCCTACACCTTAATCCCTAAACTCGAGACCCTAAACAGTAAACCCTAAACTATAAACCTAAATCCTAAACCCTAAAACCCAAAATCGAAAACCCTAAACCCAAAACCCAAAAGACTAAATCCTAAACACTAGGGCCTAACCCAAAACCCTAAATACTAAACTCTAAACACCTAGTTCCTAAACCCTAAATCCTAAACCCTAAACCCAAAAACCTGAACCCTAAAACCAAAACACCTAAACCCTAAACCATAAATCGTAAACCCTAAACCCTATACCTTAAAACTTAAACACTAAGCCCTAAACCCTAAACCATAAGCCCTAACCCTAAACCCAAAATCCTAAATCCAAAACCCTAAACTCTAATCCCTAAACCATAGACCCTAAACACTAAACCCTATACCCTAAACCCCAAATCCTAAACAATAAAACCCAAAATCAAAAACCCTAAACCCCAAACCCTAAACACTAAACCCTAAACCCTAGGCCCTAACCCTAAACCATAGCACTAAGCCCTAAACCCTAAAACCATAAAACCTAAGTGCTAAACCCTACACCCTAACCCTCAAACCTTAAACCCTAAACCCTAAACCGTAAACAATAAACCCTAAACCCTAAAACCTAGCCCTTACCTTAAACCCTAAACCCTAAACCCTAAACCCTAAACCCTACACCCTAAACCCTACACCCTAAACCCTAAACCCTAGACATTGAACCTTAAACCCTAAACACTAAACCATAAACCCTAAACCCAAAATCCTAAACCCTAAAACCCAACAATGAAAACCCTAAAACCCTAAGCCCTGAACCCTAAACCACAAATCGTAAACCGTAAATCGTAAACCCTAAACCCTAAAACCTAAACCGTAAACCTAAACCCTAAACCCTAAACCCTAAAACCTAAACCGTAAACCTAAACCCTAAACCCTAAACGCTAAACCCCAAACCCTAAACCTAAAATCCAAAACACTAAACCCTAAACCCTAACCCTAAACCCTAAACCATAAATACTAAACACTAAACCCAAAACTCAAAACCCGAAACCCTAAACCCTAAACCCTAAAACCCTAAACCCTAAACCCTAAACCCAAAAACCTAAACCCTAAAGCGTAAACACGTAAACCCTAAACCCAAAACCCTAAACACTAAACCCAAAACCCAAAACCTAAAACCCTAAACCCTAAACACAAAACCCTAAACCCTAAACCATAAACCCTAAACACTAAACCCTAAACCCCAAACCCTAAATCCTAAACCCTAAACACGAAACCTTAAACCCTAGGCCCTAAAAAAAAAACTTTAGCAACTAAACCCGAAACCCTAAAACCCTAAACCCTAACCCCTAAACCTTAAACACTAAAACCTAAACCCTAAAACCAAAACACCTAAACCCTAAACCCTAAACCATAACGCTAAACCCTAAACCCCAAATAATAAACCCAAAACCCTAAACACTAAACCAAAAAAACCTAAACCCTAAACCCTAAACCCTAAACTCTAACCTGAAACCCTAAACCCGAAACCCTAAGTCCTAAACCCTAAGCCCAAATACCCTAAACCCTAAACCCTAAATCCTAAACACTAAACCATAAACCTTCAATCCTAAACCCTAAACCACAAACTATAAACCCGAAAACCTAAACCCCTAAATCCTAAACCCTAAACCCGAAACCCTAAACCCAAAAACAAAAACCCTAAAACAAAAACACCTAAACCCTAAACCATAAACCGTAAACCCTAAACCCTATACCCTAAAACCTAAACACTAAACCCTAAACACTAAACCCTAACCCTTAACCCTAAACCCTAAACCCTAAATCCAAAACCTTAAACCCCAATCCCTAAACCCTAGACCCTAAACACTAAACCCTAAACCCTAAATCTGAAATCATAAACCCTAAAACCCAAAATCCAAAACGCTAAACCCTAAACCCTAAACACTAAACACTAAACCCTAGCCCTAAACCAAAACCATAGCACTAAACCATAAACCCTAAAACCCTAAAACCAAAGCTTTAAACCATAAATCCTAACCCTTAAATACTAAACCCTAAACCCTAGTCCCAAAAGGATAAACCCTAAACCCTAAACCTTAAACCCTCAACCCTAAACCCAAAACCCAAAACCCTAACCCTAAACCCTAAACCCTAAACCCTACACCCTAAACCCTAAACCTTAAACTCTAAACCCTAGCCCTAAACTCTAAACCCTAAACCCTAAACCCTAGACCCTAAACCCTAAACCCTAAACCCTAAAACCTAAACCCTAGGCCCTAAAACCTAAACTTTAGCATTTAAACCATAAACCCTAAAAACCTAACACCTAAACCCTAAACCCTAAACCCTAAACTTTAAACCCTAACGTTAAACCCTAAACCCTAAACGATAAACCCTAAACCCTAAATGCTAAACCCTAAAAACTTTAAACCCTAAACCCTAAACCAAAAATTCCAAAGACTAAACCCTAAACCATAACCCTAAACGCTAAACCCTAAGTACGAAACACTAAAACAAAAACCCTAAACCCAAAAACCTAAACCCTAAACCCTAAAACCCTAAACTCTAAACCCTAAAACCTAAGCCCTAAATCCAAAACCCTAAACCCGAAACCCTAAACCCTAAATCATAAACCCGAAACCCTAAATCCAAAAAACTAAACCGTGAAACCTAAACACGTTAACCCCAAACCCCAAACCCTAAATCCTAAACCGTAAACCCAAAACCCAAAACCCAAAACCCAAAACCCTAAACCCTAAACACTAAACCCTAAACCTTAAACCCCAAATCCTAAACCCTAAAACCCAAAAATGAAAACCCAAAACCCAAAACCCTAAATACTAAAACCTAAACCATAAAACCTAAACACCTAAACCCTAAACCTAAAACCCTAAACAATAAAACACAAACCCTAAAACCTAAACACCTAAACTCTAAACCCTAAACACTAAACACTAAACCCATATGCTTAACCCTAAACGCCAAACCATAAACCCTAAACCCAAAACGCTAAACCCTAAAAACCCTAAACCCTAAACTCTAACCCCAAACCCTAAACCCGAAACCCTAAACCTTAAACCCTAAACCCAAATAACCTAAACCCAAAACCCTAAAACCCAAACATTAAACCCTAAACCTTAAATCCTAAACCCTATACCCTAAACCCTAAACTATAAACCAAAACCCCTAAACCCTACACCCAAAATCCTAAACCCTAAACCCTAAAACCTAAACCATAAAACCAAGACACCTAAACCCTAAACCATAAACCCTAAACCCTATACCCTAAATCCTAAACACTAAACCATAAACCCTAAACCCAAAACTTTAACCCTAAAATCTAAGCCGAAAATCCAAAACTCTACACCCTAATCCCTAAACCCTAGACCCTAAACACTAAACCCTAAACTGTAAACCCTAAATCCTAAACCCTAAAACCAAAAATCGAAAACCCTAAACCTTAAACCCAAAACACAAAATCCTAAACCCTAGGCCCTAACCCAAAACCCTAAACATTAAACCCTAAACCCTAAACCCAAAATCCAAAACACTAAACCGTAAACCCTAACCTTCAGCCCTAAAACATAAATACTAAAAAAAAAACCAAAAATCGAAAAACCAAAACCGTAAGACCTAAACCCTAAACCCTTAACCAAAAACCCTAAATCCTAAACCCAAAACCCTAAACCCGAAAAAATAAACCCTAAAACCTAAACTCGTAAACCCGATACCCCAAACCCCAAACTTTAAAACCTAAACCCAAAAACCTAAACCCTAAAACCTAAACCCTAAACCTAACCCTAAACCCCAAAACCCTAAATCCTAAACCCTAAACCCACAACCCAAATATCCTAAACCCTAAACCCTAAATCCTAAACACTAAACCCTAAACCTTAAATCCAAAACCCTAAACCCAAAACTATAAACCCAAAAACCGAAACCCCTAAACCCTAAACCCTAAAACCTAAACCCTAAACCCAAAAACCTAAACCCTAAAACAAAAACACCTCAGCCCTAAACCATAAACCGTAAACCCTAAACCCTATGCCCTAAAACCTAAACACTAAACCCTAAACCCTAAACCCTAAACCCTAAACCCTAAATCCAAAACCTTAAACTCTAATCCCTAAACCCTAGACCCTAAACACTAAACCCTAAACCCTAAATCCGAAATCATAAACCCTAAAACCATAAATCGAGAACACTAAACCCTAAACCCTAAACACTAAACCCTAAACCGTAGGCCCTAAACCCTAAACCATAGCATTAAACCATAAACCCTCAAACCCTAAAACCTAAGCCCTAAACCCTAAATCCTAACCCTTAAATTGTAAACCCTAAACCCTAAACCCTAAAGAATAAACCCTAAACCCTAAACCTTAAACCCCAAACCCTAAACCCAAAACCCTAAACCCTAACCCTAAACCCTAAAC
This sequence comes from Malania oleifera, assembly GCF_029873635.1. Lineage (NCBI taxonomy): Eukaryota > Viridiplantae > Streptophyta > Magnoliopsida > Santalales > Ximeniaceae > Malania > Malania oleifera. The sequence goes on along the minus strand of NW_026651723.1, from coordinate 7,432 downwards.
CCAAAACCCTAAACCCCAAACCCGAAACCCTAAACCCCATAACCGTAAACCCTAAACCCTAAAGCCAAAAAAATAAACCCTAAACCCTAAACCCTAAACCCTAAACCCTAAACCCTAAACCCTAAACCCTAGGCCCTAAAACCTAAACTTTAGCATTTAAACCATAAACCCTAAAACCCTAAACCTTAAACCCTAATCCCCAAACCCTAAACACTAAAATCCAAACCCTAAATCGTAAACACCTAAACCCTAAACCCTAAACCCTAAACTTTAAACCCTAACACTAAACCCTAAACACAAAACCCTAAGCCTTAAATCCAAAACCGTAAACCCTAAACACTAAACCCAAAAAACTAAACCCTAAAACCTAAACACGTTAACCCCAAACCCTAAATCCTAAACCCTAAACCCAAAACCCTAAACCCTAAACACTAAACCCTAAACCTAAAACCCTAAATCCTAAACCCTAAAACCCAAAAATGAAAACCCAAAACCCTAAACGCTAAACCCTAAACACTAAAACCTAAACCCTAAAACCTAAACACCTAAACCCTAAACCCTAAACCCTAAACCCTAAACACTAAACCCAAAACCCTTACGCTTAACCCTAAACCCCAAACCATAAACCCTAAACCCTAAACGCTAAACCCTAAAAACCCTAAACCTTAAACTCTAACCCCAAACCCTAAACCCGAAACCCTAAACCCTAAACCCTGAACCCTAAAACCAAATAACCTACCCAAAACCCTAAATCCCAAACACTAAACCCTAAACCTTAAATCCTAAACCCTATACCCTAAACCCTAAACTATAAACCCATAAACCTAAACCCCTAAACCCTAAACCCTAAAACAAAGACACCTAAACCCTAAACCATAAACCGTAAACCCTAAACCCTAAACCCAAAACCCTAAACACTAAACCCTAAACCCTAAACCCTAAACTTTAACCCTAAACCCTAAGCCAAAAATCAAAAACCCTACACCCTAATCCCTAAACCCTAGACCCTAAACACTAAACCCTAAATTGTAAACCCTAAATCCTAAACCTTAAAACCCAAAACCGAAAACCCTAAACCCTAAACCCAAAACACTAAATCCTAAACTCAAGGCACTAACCAAAAACCCTGTACATTAAACCCTAAATCCTAAACACCAAACCCTAACCTTCAGCCCTAAACCATATATATTAAACAAAAAACCCAAAACCCAAAACCCAAAACCGTAAGACCAAAACCCTAAAACCCTAAACCCGTAATCCAAAACCCTAAATCCTAAACCCAAAACCCTAAACCCTAAAACATAAACCCTAAAACCGAAACTCGTAAACCCTATACCCCAAACCCTAAACTTTAAAACCTAAACCCTAAAAAACCTAAACCCTAAACCTAACACTAAACCCAAAAACCCTAAACCCTAAACCCTAAACCTTAAACCTAAACCCTAAACACTAAAACCCTAAACGCTAAACCCTAAACCCTAAACCCAAAATCCAAAACACTAAACCCCAAACCCTAACCCTAAACACTAAACCATAAATACTAAACACTAAACCCAAAACCCAAAACCCAAAACCCAAAACCCAAAACCCTAAACACTAAACCCTAAAACCTAAACCCTAAAACGTAAACACGTAAACCCAAAACCCCAGACCCTAAACCCTAAACCCTAAACACTAAACCCAAAACCCAAAACCCTAAACCCTAAACACTAAACACTAAACCCTAAACCCTAAACCGTAAACCCTAAACCCTAAACCCTAAACCCCAAACCCTAAATCCTAAACCCTAAACACGAAACCTTAAACCCTAGGCCCTAAAAAAAAAACTTTAGCAACTAAACCCGAAACGCTAAAACCCTAAACGCTAAACCCTAACCCCTAAACCTTAAACACTAAAACCGAAAGCCTAAAACCTAAACACGTGAACCCCAAACCCTAAACCCTAAACCCTAACGCAAACCCCTACACCCCAAACAATAAACCCAAAACCCTAATCGCTAAACCCAAAAAACCCTAAACCCTAAACCCAAATACCCTAAACCCTAAACCTTAAATCCTAAACACTAAACCCTAAACCATAAATCCTAAACCCTAAACCCCAAACTATAAACCCGAAAACCTAAACCCCTAAACCCTAAACCCTAAACCCAAAAACAAACACACCTAAACCCTAAACCATAAACCGTAAACCCTAAACCCTATACACTAAAACCTAAACACTAAACCCTAAACCTTAAACCTAACCCTTAACCCTAAACCCTAAACCCTAAATCCAAAACCTTAAACTCCAATCCCTAAACCCTAGACCCTAAACACTAAACCCTAAACCCTAAATTCGAAATCATAAACCCTAAAACCCAAAATCAAAAACACTAAACCCTAAACCCTAAACACTAAACCCTAAACCCTACGCCCTAAACCCTAAATCATAGCACTAAACCATAAACCCTAAAACCCTAAAACCTAAGCCCTAAACCCTAAATCCTAACCCTTAAATCCTAAACCCTAAACCCAAAAGAATAAACCCTAAACCCTAAACCTTAAACCCTTAACCCTAAACCACAAACCCTAACCCTAAACCCTAAACCCTAAACCCTAAACCCTAAACCCTAAACCCTAAACCCTAAACCCTAAACCCTAAACCCTAAACCCTAAACCCTAGGCCCTAAAACCTAAACTTTAGCATTTAAACCATAAACCCTAAAACCCTAAACCCTAAACCCTAAACCCTAAACTTTAAACCCTAAACCCCATACGATAAACCCTAAACCTTAAACCCTAAAAACCCTAAACCCTAAACCCAATATTTGAAACACTAAACCCTAAACCATAACCCTAAACCCTAAGTACTAAAGACAAAACCCAAAACCCAAAACCCAAAAGCCTAAACCCTAAACCCTAAAACCCTAAACCATAAACCCTAAACCCTAAGCCCTAAATCCAAAACCCTAAACACTAAACCCTAAACCCTAAATCATAAACCTTAAATCCTAAACCCAAAAAACTAAACCCTAAAACCTAAACACGTTAACCCCAAACCCCAAACCCTAAACCCTAAACCCAAAACCCAAAACCCAAAACCCAAAACCCTAAACGCTCAACCCTAAACCTTAAAACCTAAATCCTAAACCCTAAAACCCAAAAATGAAAACCCAAAACCCAAAACCCTAAACGCTAAACCTTAAACACTAAAACCTAAACCCTAAAACCTAAACCCCTAAACCCTAAACTTCAAACCCTAAACCCTAAACAATAAAACACAAACCCTAAAACCTAAACACCTAAACCCTAAACCCAAAACCCAAAACCCTAAACACTAAACCCTAAACCCTAACGCTTAACCCTAAACCCCAAACCATAAACCCTAAACCCTAAACGCTAAACCCTAAAAACCCTAGACCCTAAACTCTAACCCCAAACCCTAAACCCGAAACCATAAACCCTAAACCCTAAACCCAAATAACCTAAACCCAAAACCCTAAATCCAAAACATTAAACCCTAAACCTTAAATCCTAAACCCTATACCCTCAACCCTAAACTATAAACCTAAACCCCTAAGCCCTAAACCCTAAACGCTAAACCCTAACCCCTCAAACCTAAACCCTAAAACAAGAACACCTAAACCCTAAACCATAAACCGTAAAGCCTAAACCCTATACCCTAAACCCTAAACACTAAACCCTAAACCCTAAACCCCAAACTTTAACCCTAAACCCTAAGCCAAAAATCCAAAACCCTACACCTTAATCCCTAAACCCTAGACCCTAAACACTAAACCCTAAACTATAAACCCTAAATCCTAAACCCTAAAACCCAAAATCGAAAACCCTAAACCCGAAACCCAAAAGACTAAATCCTAAACACTAGGGCCTAACCCAAAGCCCTAAATATTAAACTCTAAACACCTAGTTCCTAAACCCTAAACCCAAAAACCTGAACCCTAAAACCAAAACACCTAAACCCTAAACCATAAATCGTAAACCCTAAACCCTATACCTTAAAACTTAAACACTAAGCCCTAAACCCTAAACCATAAGCCTTAACCCTAAACCCAAAATCCTAAATCCAAAACCCTAAACTCTAATCCCTAAACCATAGACCCTAAACACTAAACCCTATACCCTAAACCCCAAATCCTAAACAATAAAACCCAAAATCAAAAACCCTAAACACTAAACCCTAAACCCTAGGCCCTAACCCTAAACCATAGCACTAAGCCCTAAACCCTAAAACCATAAAACCTAAGTGCTAAACCCTACACCCTAACCCTCAAACCTTAAACCCTAAACCCTAAACCGTAAACAATAAACCCTAAACCCTAAACCCTAAAACCTAGCCCTTACCTTAAACCCTAAACCCTAAACCCTAAACCCTACACCCTAAACCCTAAACCCTAGACACTGAACCCTAAACCCTAAACACTAAACCATAAACCCTAAACCCAAAATCCTAAACCCTAAAACCCAACAATGAAAACCCTAAAACCCTAAGCCCTAAACCCTACACCCTAAGCCCTAAACTCTAAACCCTCGCACTAAACCCAAAAGCCTAAAACCCTAAACCCTAAACCCCAAACTCCAAAACCCTAAACCTTAAACCTCAAACCCAAAACCCTTAATAATAAACCTTAAACCCTAAACCCGAAACCCTAAACTCTAAATACTAAACACTAAACCCTGAACCCTAAACCCTAAACATAAAATCCTAAACCCTAAAACCCTACACCCTAAACCCTAAACCCTAAATCAAAAACCCTAAACCCTGAACCCTAAACAATAAACCCTAAACCCTAAAACCTAAACCCAAAAACCAAAAGCCTAAAACCTAAACCCTAAATCTAAACCCTAAACCCAAAAACCCTAAACACTAAACACTAAACCCTAAACCTTAAAGCCCAAACCCTAAACCTTAAACCCAAAACCCAAAACCCTAAATTATAAACACTAAACCCTAAACCCTAAAACCTAAACCCAAAAACCAAAACCCTAAAACCTAAACCCTAAATCTAAACCCTAAACCCAAAAACCCTAAACACTAAACCCTAAACCCTAAACCTTAAAGCCCAAACCCTAAACCCTTAACACTAAACCTTAAACCCAAAACCCTAAACCCTAAATTCTAAACACTAAACCCTAAACCCAAAACCCAAAACCCTAAAACCATACACTAAATCTAAACCCTAAAGCCTAAACCCTAAACCCAAAATCCAAAACACTAAACCCTAAACCCCAACCCTAAACCCTAAACCCTAAATACTAAAAACTAAACAAAAAAACCCTAAACCCTAAACCCAAAACCCTAAATCCTAAACCCGAAAACCTAAACACGTAAACCCCAAACCCTAAACCCTACACCCTAAACCCAAAACCCAAAACCCAAAACCCAAAACACTAAACCCTAAACCCTAAACCCTAAATCCAAAACCATAAAACCCAAAAATGAATACCCTAAACCCTAAACCCTAAATCCTAAAGCCTATACGCTAGGCCCTAAAGCCTAAACTTTAGATACTAAACCCTAAACCACAAAACCCTAAACCCAAAACCCAAAACCCAAAAACCTTACACTAAATCTAAACCCTAAAGCCTAAACCCTAAACCCAAAATCCAAAACACTAAACCCTAAACCCCAACCCTAAACCCTAAACCCTAAACCCTAAATACTAAAAACTAAACAAAAAAACCCTAAACCCTAAACCCTAAACCCTAAATCCTAAACCCGAAAACCTAAACCCTAAAACCTAAACATGTAAACCCCAAACCCTAAACCCTACACCCTAAACCCAAAACCCAAAACCCAAAACACTAAACCCTAAACCCTAAACCCTAAATCCAAAACCATAAAACCCAAAAATGAATACCCTAAACCCTAAACCCTAAATCCTAAAGCCTATACGCTAGGCCCTAAAACCTAAACTTTAGATACTAAACCCTAAACCACAAAACCCTAAACCCTATACCCTAAAACCCTAAACCTTAAGCCTGAAACCCTAAACCCTAAACCCTAAGCCCTAAACCCTACACCCTAAACCCTAAACCATATACCCTAAACGCTAAACCCTAAACCCTAAACCCTAGACCCTAAACCCTAGGCCCTAAAACCAAAACTTTAGCAACTAAACCCTAAACCCTAAATCCTAAACCCAAGAACGTAAGCTCTAAAACCCTAACCCCAAGCCTAAACACCTAAACCCTAATGCCTAAACCCTAAACCCTAAACCCTAAACCACAAACCATAAACCCTAAACCACAAACCATAAACCCTAAAAACCCTAAACCCTAAACCTTAAACCTAAATGCAAACCCCAAACCACAAACCATAAACCCTAAATCCTAAACGATAAACCCTAAAAACCCTAAACCCTAAACCTTAAACCTAAATGCAAACCCCAAACCCAAAACCCGAAACCCTAATACCCTAAACCCTAAACACCTAAACCCTCAACCCTAAATCCTAAACCCTAAACCAAAAAACCAAAACCCTAAAACCAAAACACCTAAACCCTAAACCATAAACTGTGAACCCTAAACCCTATACCCTAAAACCTAAACACTAAACCCTAAATCCAAAACCCTAAACCATAACCCTAAATCCAAAACCCTAAACTCTAATCCCTAAACCTTAGACCATAAACACTAAACCCTAAACCTTAAACCCTAAATCCTACCCACAAAAACCCAAAATCAAAAACCCTAAACCCCAAACCCTAAACACTAAACCGTAAACCCTAGGCCCTAACCCTAAACCATAGCACTAAACCCTAAACCCTAAACCCTAAACCCTAAACCCTAAACCCTAAACCCTAAAACAGTAAGCCCAAGACCCTAAACCCTAAAGCCCAAACCCTAAACCCTAGACCCTAAAGCCTAAACCCAAAACCCAAATTCCAAAACACTAAACCCTAAACCCTAACCCTAAACCCTAAACCCAAAACCCTAAACCCTAAACACTAAATTCTAAACACTAAACCCTAAACCCTAAACCCAAAAACACTAAGCCCTAGACCCGAAACACTAAATCAAAAACCCTAAACCCTAAACCCTAAAACCCTAAACCCAAAACCCTAATCCCTAAAACCTAAACCCTAACTCCTAAACCCTAAATCATAAACCCGAAAACCTAAACCCTAAAACCTAAACACGTAAACCCAAAACCCCAAACCCTAAATCCTAAACCCTAAACCCTAAACCCAAAACCCTAACCCTAAACCCTAAACACTAAACCCTAAACCCAAAACCCTAAAACCCAAAAATCAAAACCCTAAACCCTATACCCAAGGCCCTAAAACCTAAACTTTAGCAACAAAACCCTAAACCATAAAACCCTAAACCCTAAACCCTAAACCATAAGACCTAAACCCTAAACCCTGTACTGAAAATCCTAAACTGTAACCCTAACCCCTAAACCATAAACCCGACACCCTAAATGCTA
>NW_026651722.1:0-29623 GCF_029873635.1 Malania oleifera | reverse complement strand
TTAGCATTTGAGGATTCGGGGTTGGGGTTTAGGGTTTAGGGTTTAGGGCTTAGGGTTTAGGGTCATAGGGTTTAGGGTTTAGGGTTTAGGTTCGTAGTGTTTAGGGTTTAGGGTTTGGCGTTAGGGTTTGTGGTTAGGGTTTAGGGTTTACGGTTTAATGTTTTTAGGGTCTAGGGTTTAAGGATTAGGGTTTATGGTTTTGTATTTAGCATTTCGGGTTTAGGGTTTAGTGCTTAGGGATTAGGGCTTTGGGTTTAAGGGTTAAGGTTTAGGGTTTTGGATTTAGGGTTTGGTGTTTAAGGTTTAGGGTTTTAAAGTTTAGGGTTTAGAGTTTAGGGTTTAGAGTTTAGGGTTTAGGGTTTAGGATTTAGGGTTTAAGGTTTTGGGTTTGAGGTTAGTGTTTTGGGTTTAGGGTTTAGTGTTTAGGGTTTTGGGTTTAGGTTTAAGGGTTTAGGGTGTCGGGTTTATGGTTTAGGGTTTAGGTGTTTAGGTTTTAGAGTCTAAATTTTAGGGTTTAGGGCTTAGGGTTTAGGTGTTTAGGTTTTCAGGTTTAGGGGTTTAGGCTTTTGGGTTTAGGTTTTAGGGCTTGGGGTTTAGTGTTTTGGGTTTTGGGTTGAGGATTTAGGTTTTGGGGTTTAGTGTTTAGTATTTAGGGTTTAGGATTAAGGGTTTTAGGGTTTAGGGTTTAGGGTTATAGGTTTTATGGTTTCTGGATTAGGGTTTAAGTTTCGGGGTTAGGTTTTAGTGTTTAGAGTTAAGGGTTTGTAGGGGCTTGGGTTTAGGGTTTAGGGTTTAGGGTTTAGCGTTTTGGGTTTGGGGTTTAGATTTTTTGGTTTAGGGTTTAGGGTTTAGGGTTTAGGGTTTATGGTTTTGGGTTTAGGATTTAGGGTTTTATGGTTTGGGCTTTAGGTTTTAAGGTTTAGGGTCTAGGGTTTTGGGTTTTGGGTTTAGGGTTTGAGGGTTTTGGGTTTACGGTTTAGGGTTTAGGGTTTTGGATGTTGGGTTTAAGGTTTAGGGTTTCGAGTTTATGGTTTACGGTTTGGCATTAGGTTTTGGTGCTAGGGTTTACGGTCTAGGGTTTAGGTGTTTAGGTTTAGGGTTTAAGGTTTTTAGTGTCTAGGATTTAGGGTTTAGGCTTTAAGGTTTAAGGTTTTGGGTTTTGGGTTAGGGTTTAGGGATTTAGTTTTTAGGGTTTAGGGTTTAGGATTTAGGGTTTAGGGTTTAGGTTTTAGGGTTTAGGGTTTAGGGTCTTGGGTTAAGGGTTTAGGGTCTTGGGTTAGGGGCTTAGGGTTTTAGGGTCCAGGTTTTATGGTTTAGGGTTTAGGGTTTTGGATTTAGGGTTTATTGTTTAGGGTTTTTGGGTTTAGGGTTTAAGGTTTAGTGTTTAGGGTTTAGGGCTTAGGGTATAGGGTTTTGGGTTTAGGGTTTGGCATTATGGTTTGAGGTTAAGGTTTAGGGTCTAGAGTTTAGGTGTTTAGGTTTTAGGTTTTAAATTTTAGGGTTTACGGTTTAGGGTTTAGCGTATAGAGTTTAGGGTTTAGGGTTTTTAGGGTTTAGGATTTAGGGTTTTGGGTTTTGGGTTTAGAGTTTAAGGTTTGGGGTTTTAGGGTTTAGGGTTTGGGGTTTAGGGTTTAATGTTTAGCGTTTGAGGTTTACGGCTTAGGTTTTAGGGTTTAGGGTTTAGGGTTTCGGTTTTTCGGCTTAGGGTTTAGGGTCATAAGGTTTTGTGTTTAGGGTTTAGGGTATAGGGTTTTTGGGTTAGGGTTTAAGGTTTGGGGTTAGGGTTTAGGGATTTGGGTTTATGGTTTTTAGGGTCTATGGTTTGGGGATTATGGTTTACGGTTTTGGGTTCGGGGCTTTGGGTTTGGGCTTAGGGTTTAGGGCTTAGGGTTTAGGGTTTTGGGTTTAGGGTTTTGTATTTAGGGTTTAGTGTTTAGTGTTTAGGGTTTTAGGGTTTAGGGTTACGAATTTAGGGTTAGAGGGTTTAGGGTTTAGGGTTTCGTGTTTAAGGTTTTGGGTTTAGGGTTTAAGGTTTGGGGTTAGGCTTTAGGGTTTTGGGTTTTGGGTTTGGGGTTTTGGGTTTAGGATTTTGGGTTTAGGTTTTTGGGTTTAGGGTTTAGGCCTTAGGGTTTAGGGTTTAGGGTTTAGGGTTTAGGGTTTAGGGTTTAGGGTTTTGGGTTTAGGGTTTAGGGTTTTTCGGTTTAGGGTTTAGGGTTTAGGGTTTAAGGTTTAGGGTTAGGGTTTGGGGTTTAGGGTTTTGAGTTTAGGGTTTAAGGTTTAGCGCTTGAGGTTTAGGTCTTAGGGCTTAGGGTTTGGGGTTTAAGGTTTAGGGCTTAGGGTCTTGGGTCATAGGTTTTAGGGTTTAGGGTTTCGTGTTTAGGGCTTAGGGTTTTGGATTTTGGGTTTGGTGTTAGGGTGTAGGGTTTTAGATTTAGTGTTTTGTGTTTAGTAATTAGCGTTTAGGATTTAGGGTTATAAGGGTTAGGGTTTTGGGCTTAAAGTTTGGGATTTTGGGTTTTGGGTTTTGGGTTCAGGGTTTAGGGTTTGGGGTTAGGGTGTTGGGTTTAGGATTTAGGGTTCAGTGTTTAGAATTTAGGGTTTAGGGTTTGGGGTTATAGGGTTTAGGGTTTAGGGCTTCAAGTTTAGGATTTTGGGTTTTGGGTTAGGGTTTAATGTTTAGGGTTTAGGGTTTAGGGTTTAGGGTTTACGGTTTAGGGTTAGGGTTTCGGGTTAGTGTTTAGGGTTTTGGGTTTTGGGTTTTGGTTTTAAGGTTTAGGGTTTAGGGTTTAGATTTTTGGGTCCCGGGCTTAGGGTTTAGGGTTTAGGGTTATGGGTTTTGGATTTAGGGTTTAAGGGTTTGGGTTTAAGGCTTTAGGGTTTTGGGTTTAGGGTTTTAGGGTTTAGGTTTTCAGGTTTAGGGTTTACAGTTTAGGGTTTAGGGTTTTGGATTATAGGGTTTACGGTTTATTGTTTCGATTTTTGGGTTTGGGGTTTCGCATTAGAATTTGGGGTTAGGGTTTACAGTCTAAGGTTTAGGTGTTTAGGTTTTAGGTTGTAAGTTTTTGCATTTAGGGTCTAGGGTTTAGCGTTTAGGGTTTAGGGTTTAGGGTTTTAGGGTTTAGGGTTTTGGGTTTATGGTTTTAGACTTTGGGTTTAGGGTTTTATGGTTTTGGGTTTAGGGTTTAGCGTTTGGGGTTTATGGTTTCGATTTTAGTGTTAAGGGTTTTAAGTTAGTGTTTAGGATTAGGTTTTAGGGTTTTGGGTTTAGGGTTTAGCGTTTTTAGGGTCAAGGGTCTAGGGTTTAGGGTTTAAGGTATAGGGTTTAGGGTTTAGGGCTTTGTGTTTAGAGTTTAGGGTTTAGGTCTTAGTGTTTGGGGCTACAGGGTTTAGGGTTTAGTGTTTCGGGTTTAGGGTTTAGGTTTTTGGCTGTAGGGTTTAGGGTTTAGGGTTTAAGGTTTAGGGTTTTGGTGTTTCGGTTTTAGGATTTAAATTTTAGGGTTTAGGGTATACGATTTGGGTTTCGGGTTTAGGGTGTAGTGTTTAGGGTTTTTTTGTTTAGGGTTTAGGTGTTTGGGTTTTAGCGTTTCAATATTAGGGTTTAGGGTTTAGGGTTTAGTGATTGGGTGTTTAGGTTTTAGCATTTAGGTTTTAGCGTTTTGGGTTTAGGGTTTATGGTTTAGGGTTTAGTGTTTAGGGTTTTTGAATTAGGGTCTACGATTTGTTGTTTTGGATTTAGGGTTCAGGGTTTGGAGTTTTAGGTTTATGGTTTAGGGTTCAACGTTTAGGGTTTAAGGTTTAGGGTTTTGGGTTTTGGGTTTAGGGTTTAGTGTTTAGTGTTTGGGGCTAGTGTTTGGTGTTTAGGGTTTAGGGTTTTTATAGTCTAGAGTTTTGTGTTTATGGTTTTGGGTTTAGGGTTTAGGGTTAGGGTTTAGGGTTTAGTGTTTATGGTTTAAGGTTTAAGGTTTAGGGTTTAGGGTTTAGGGTTTAGGTTTTAGTTTTTTATGATTTCAGGTTTAGGGTTTAGTGTTTAGGATTTAGGGTTTAGGGTTTGGGGTTTTGAGTTTTGGGTTATAAGGTTTAGGGTTTAGGGTTTAGGGTTTAGGGTGTGGGGTTTTTAGGGTCTAGTGTTGAGGGTTTAGGGTTTAGGGTTCAGGGGTTAGGGTTTTGGATTTTGGATTTAGGGTTAGGGATTACGGTTTAGGTTTTAGGGTTTAGGGTTTAGGGCTTAGGTTTTAGGGTTTAGGGTTTTGGACTTTGGGTTTAGGATTTAGCGTTTATGGTCTTAGGGTTTAGCGTTTAGGGTTTGGGGCTTAGGGTTTTGCGTTTAGAATTTTAGGGTTTCGGGTTTAGGGTTTAGGGTTTCAGGTATAGGGTTTAGGGATTTGGGTTTAGGGTTTAACGTTTAGGATTTGGGGTTTAAGGCTTGGGGTTTAGGGTTTAGGGTAAAGGTTTTGGGTTTAGGGTTTAAGGTTATAAGGTTTAGGTTTTAGGGTTTCGCGTTTAGGGTATAGGGTTTCGGGTTTAGGGTTCGTGGTTTGGGTTAGGGTTTTAGATTAGGGTTTAGGGTTTAAGGTTTTTAGGGTCTAAGGATTAGGTTTTAGGCTTTAGGTTTTAGGGTTTTGGGTTTTGGGTTTAGTGTTGGATTCAGGGTTTAGGGTTTAGGGTTTAAAGTTTAGTGTTTAGTATTTAGGGTTTGTGGTTTACGTTTTTTTGTTTCGGGTTTAGGGTTTAGGGCTATAGCGTTTGGTGTTTAGGATTTAGAGCTTAGGGTTTGGGGTTAGGGTTTGGGGTTAGGGTTTAGCGTTTAAAGTTTAAAGTTTTTAGGGTCTAGCGTTTAGGGTTTAAGGCTTTGGGTTTACGGCTTAGGGTTTAGGGTTTAGGGTTTGTGGATCAGGGTTTAGGGTTTAGGGTTTAGGGTTTAGGGTTTCGGGTTAGGGTTTAGGTTTTAGGGTTTAGGGTTTAGGGTTTGGGGGTTCAGGTTTTTGGGTTTAGGTTTAGGGTTTAGGGTTTAGGGTTTAGGGTTTATGATTTAGGTTTAGGGTTTAGTGTTTAGGATTTGGGGTTAAGGATTAAGGGTTTTAGTATTTAGGGTTTAGGGTTTAGGGTTATAGGGTTTAGGGTTTAGTTTTTGGGGTTAGGCTTTAGTGTTTATGGTTGAGGGTTTTTAGGGTTTAGGATTTAGGGTTTTGGGTTTTGGGTTTTGGGTTATGGGTTAGGGTTTTGGGTTAGTGTTTATGGTTTAGGGTTTAGGGTTTAGGTTTTTGGGTTTAGGGTTTAGGGTCTATGCTTTATGATTTAGTGTTTTAGGTTTAGGGTTTAGGGTTTTAGGGTTTAGGGCATAGGTTTTAGGGTTTACGGTTTAGGGTCTTGGATTTTGGGTTTAGGGTTTATTGTTTAGGGTTTTAGGGTTTAGGGTTTAGGGCTATTTGGGTTTTGGGCTTAGGGTTTAGGGTTTTGGATATAGGGTTTAGGGTTTAGGGTTTTGATTTTAGGGTTTGGGGTTTGGCGTTAGGGTTTGGGGTTAGTGTTTAGGTTTTAGGGTTTAGCTGTTTAGGTTTTAAGGTTTAAATTTGGAGGTTTAGGTTTTAGGTTTTAGGGTTTAGGGTTTTAGGCTTGGATTTTGGTTTTAGGGTTTAGGGCTTAGGGCTTTGGGTTTAGGGTTTAGGGTTTAGGTTTTAGGATTTAGGTTTTAGGGCTTACTGTTTAGGATTTAGGGTTTAGGTTTTTGGGTTTTTTGGTTTAGGGTTTAGGGTTTAAGGTTTAGGGTTATAGGGTTTAGGGTTTGGGGTTTGGGGTTAGGGGTTAGGGTTTAATGTTTAGGGTTTTGGGTTTTTAGGGTCTAGGGTTTAGTGTCTACGATTTTGGGCTTTGGGTTTTGGGTTTTGGATTTGGGGTTTGGGTTTAGGATTTACGATTTATGGTTTAGGGTTTAGGGTTTACGGTTTACGATTTAGGGTTTAGGGTTTTGGTTTTAGGGTTTCGATTTTTGGGTTTAGGATTTTGGGTTTGTGGTTTTGGACTTTGGTTTTAGGGTTTAGGCTTTAGAGTTTTAGGGTTTAGGGCTTAAGGTTTAGGGATTAAGGTTTACGGTTTAGTATTTAAGGTTTTGGGTTTTGGGTTTTGGGTTTTGGGTTTAGGGCTTAAGGTTTAGGTTTTATTGTTTAGCGCTTTGGGTTTTGGGTTTTGGGTTTAGGGTTTCAGGGTTTAGGGTTTAGGGTTTAGCATTACGCATTTAGGGTTTAGGGTTTCAATTTTAGGTTTCAGGGTTTTGGGTTAGGGTTTGGGGTTAGGTTTTGGGGTTTAGGATTTAATGTTTTGTATTTAGGGTTTAGGGTTTAGGGTTTTATGGTTTAGGGTTTATGCTTTCCGATTTAGGGATTTAGGTTTTGCGGTTTTGATTTTAGGGTTTAGGGTTTAGGTTTTTGGGTTTAGGTTTTAGGGTTTATGGTTTAGGGTTTATGGTTTTGGATTTAGGGTTTTGGGTTTAGGGTTTAGGGTATAGGTTTTAGGGTTTAGGGTTTAGGGTCTATGGTTTTTGCTTTAGGGTTTATTGTTTGCGGTTTTAGGGTTTAGGGCTTAGGGTTTACGGTTTTGGATATAGGGTTTAGGGTTTACGATTTCGATTTTAGGGTTTGGGGTTTGGCGTTAGGGTTTCGGGTTAGGGTTAGGGTTAGGGTTTAGGGCTTAGGTTTAGGGTTTAGGTGTTTAGATTTTAAGGTTTAAATTTTAGGGTTTAGGGCTTAGAGTTTAGGTTTTATGGTTTGGGAGTTTAGTTTTTCAGGTTTGTGTTTTAGGGTTTAGGGTTTAGGGCTTAGGGTTTAGGTTTTAAGATTTAGGGTTTAGGGTTTAACGTTTAGGATTTAGGGTTTTGGTTTTAGTGTTTTGGGTTTAAGGTTAAAAGTTGTCTGGTTTAGGGTTTCGGGTTTGGCGTTAGGGTTTAGGGTTTATGCTTTAATGTTTTTTGGGTCTAGCGTTTAGTGTTTAGTATTTAGGGTTTAGGGCTTAGGGTTTTGGATATAGGGTTTGGGTTTAGGGTTTAGGGTTTAGGGTTTACTGTTTAGGTTTTTGGGTTTAGGGTTTAGGGTTTAGGTTTTAGGTTTTAGGGTTTTGGTTTTTGGGCTTCAAGTTTAGGGTTTGGGTTTTAGGGTTGAGTGTTTTGGACTTTGGATTTGGGGTTTAGGGTTTAGGGTTTTTGGGTTTAGGTTTTAGGGTTTTGGGTTTATGGTTTAAGACTTTGGGTTTAGTGTTTCACGTTTGGGGTTTATGGTTTCCATTTTATTGTTCAGGGTTTTAGGTTAGGGTTTGGGGTTAGGTTTTAGGGTTTCGGGTTTAGGTTTTAGGGTTTTTAGGGTCAAGGGTCTAGCGTTTAGGGTTTTGGGTTTAGGGTTTAAGGTATAGGGTTTAGGGTTTAGGGCTTTGTGTTTAGGGTTTAGGGTTTAGGGTTTAGGTCTTAGTGTTTAGGGCTATAGGGTTTAGGGTTTAGTGTTTCGAGTTTAGGGTTTAGGTTTTTGGCTGTAGGGTTTAGGGTTTAGGGTTTAGTTGTTTCGGTTTTAGGATTTAAATTTTTGGGTTTAGGGTGTAGGATTTGGGGTTTCGGGTTGAGGGTGTAGTGTTTAGGGTTTTTGGTTTAGGGTTTAGGTGTTTGAGTTTTAGGGTTTCGATATTTGGGTTTAGGGTTTAGGGTTTAGGGTTTAGTGATTAGGTGTTTAGGTTTTAGCATTTAGGTTTTAGCGTTTTGGGTTTAGGGTTTAGGGTTTTGGGTTTTGGAATTAGGGTTTAGGATTTGGTGTTTTGGATTTAGGGTTCAGGGTTTGGAGTTTTAGGTTTATGGTTTTGGGTTTAGGGTTTAGGGTTTTGGGTTTAGGGTTTAGTGTTTAGTGTTTGGGGCTAGTGTTTGGTGTTTAGGGTTTAAGGTTTTTATGGTTTAGAGTTTTGTGTTTATGGTTTTGGGTTTAGGGTTTACGGTTTTTGGTTTAGGGTTAGGGTTTAGGGTTTATTGTTTAGGGTTTAAGGTTTAAGGTTCAGGGTTTAGGGTTTAGGGTTTAGGTTTTAGTTTTTTATGATTTCGGGTTGAGGGTTTAGTGTTTAGGATTTAGGGTTTCGTGTTTACGGTTTTAGGGTTTAGGGTTTGGGGTTTTGGGTTTTGGGTTATAAGGTTTAGGGTTTCGGGTTTAGGGTTTAGGGTGTGGGGTTTTTAGGGTCTTTAGGGTTTAGGGTTTAGGGTTCAGGGGTTAGGGTTTTGGATTTTGGATTTAGGGTTAGGGATTAGGGTTTAGGTTTTAGGGTTTTAGTTTTTGGGTTTAGGGTTTAGGGTTTAGGGCTTAGGTTTTAGGGTTTAGGGTTTTGTACTTTGGGTTTAGGGTTTGGGGCTTAAGGTTTTGCATTTAGAGTTTTAGGGTTTCGGGTTTAGGGTTTAGGGTTTCGGGTATAGGGTTTAGGGTTTTGGGTTTAGGGTTTAAGGTTTAAGATTTGGGGTTTAGGGCTTAGGGTTTAGGGTTTAGTGTTTAGGGTAAAGGTTTAGGGTTTAGGGTTTAAGGTTATAAGGTTTAGGGTTTAGGGTTTCGCGTTTAGGGTATTGGGTTTCGGGTTTAGGGTTCGTGGTTTTGGGTTAAGGTTTTAGGTTAGGGTTTAAGGTTTAGGGTTTAAGGTTTTTAGGGTCTAAGGTTTAGGTTTTAGGCTTTAGGGTTTTGGGTTTAGTGTTGGATTCAGGGTTTAGGGTTTAGGGTTTAATGTTTAGTGTTTAGTATTTAGGGTTTGGGGTTTACGATTTTCTGTTTAGGGTTTAGGGTTTAGGGCTATAGCGTTTGGGGTTTGGGATTTAGGGTTTAGTGTTTGGGGTTATTGGGGTTAGGGTTTAGCTTTTAAAGTTTAAAGTTTTTAGGGTCTAACGTTTAGGGTTTGAGGCTTTGGGTTTACGTCTTAGGGTTTAGGGTTTAGGGTTTAGGGTTTGGGGTTTGGCATTGGGGTTTGGGGTTAGGGTTTAGGGTTTAGGGTTTAGGGTTTAGGTGTTTAGGTTTTATCATTTAAATCTTAGGGTTTAGGGTTTAGGGTTTAGGGGTTTAGGTCTTGGGGTTTTGGTTTTTGGGTTTAGGGTTTAGGGATTAGGGATTAGGGTTTAGGGTTTAGGTTTTAGGATTTAGGATTTAGGTGTTTAGGATTTAGGATTTAGGTTTTAGGGTTTTTGGGTTTAGGGTTCAGGGTTTGGGGTTTAGGGTTATAGGGTTTGGGGTTTTTGGTTTGAGTTTTGGGTTAGGGTATAGTTTTTAGGGTTTAAGGTTTTTGGAGTTAAGGGTTTAGGGTTTAGGATTTAGGGTTTAGGTTTTTGGGTTCTGGATTTAGGGTTTGGGTGTGGTGTTTAGGGTTTACGATTTAGGGTTAAGGGTTTACAGTTTAGGGTTTAGGGTTTAGGGTTTAGGTTTTAGGATTTAGGTTTTTTGGTTTAGGGATTACGGTTTAGGTTTTAGGGTTTAGGGTTTTGGACTTTGGGTTTAGGGTTTCGTGTTTTGGGTTTTAGGGTTTAGGGTTTATGGCTTCGGGTTTTTGGTTTAGGGTCTGAGGTTTAGGTTTTAGGGTGTAGGGTTTCGCAGTTAGGGTTTAGGGTTTTGGGTTTAGGGTTCATGGTTTTGGTGTTAGGTTTTATTGTTTAGGGGTTTTAGGGTCTAGGGTCTAGGGTTTTGGGATTAGGGTTTACGGTTTAGTATTTAGGGTTTAGGTTTTCGGGTTTAGGGTTTAGGGTTTAGTGTTTGGGGCTATGGTTTATCTTCTAAGGTTTGGGGTTTTTATGGTCTAGAGTTTAGGGTTTAGGGTTTAGCGTTTTGGGATTAGTGTTAGGGTTTAGGGTTTAGTGTTTAGTGTTTAAGGTTTAAGGTTTAGGGTTTAGGGTTTAGGGTTTAGCGTTTAGGGTTTAGTTTTTAGGGTTTAGGTGTTAGGGTTTAATGATTTAGGGTTTAGGGCTTAGTGTTTATGATTTAGGGTTTAGGGTTTAGGGTTTTAGGGTTTCGGCTTTATGGTTTATGGTTTCGATTTTTGGGTTTATGGTTTGGGGTTAGTGTTTAGTGTTTGTGTGTGGGGTTTTTAGGGTTAGGGTTTATGGTTTAGGATTTAGGGTTTTCGTTTTAGGGTTTAGGTTTAGGTTTAGGTTTTAGGGTTTACGGTTTTGCGTTTATGGTTTTGCGTTTTGGGTTTGAGGTTTAGGGTTTGGGGGTGTTGGGTTTAGGGTTTAGGGTTTAGGGTTTATGGTTTTAGCTTTTTTGCTTAGGGTTTAATGTTTAGGATTTGGGGTTTAGGGCTTAGGGTTTTGGGTTCAGGGTTTGGGGTAAAGGTTTAGGGTTTGGGGTTTAATGTTATAGGGTTTAGGGTTTCGCATTTAGGGTTTAGGGTTGAGGGTTTCGGATTTGGGTTTAGGGTTTTGGGTTTTTAGGATTTAGGGTTTAGGTTTTAGGGTTTAGATTTTAGGGTTTTAGGTTTTGGGTTTAGTGTTTTTAGGGTCTAGGGTTTAGGTTTTAGGGTTTTGGGTTTTGGGTTTAGGGTTGGATTTAGCGTTTAGGGTTTAGGATTTGAGGTTTAGTGTTTAACATCTAGGGTTTAGGGTTTACTGTTAAGGGTTTTCTTTTTAAGGTTTAATGTTTTGGGTTTTGGGTTAAGGGCTTTGTGTTTAGGGTTTAGTGTTTAGGGCTATAGGGCTTAGGGTTTTTTGTTTTGGGATTAGGGTTTGGGGTTAGGGTTTAGGGTAAGGGTTTCGGGTATATGCTTTAGGGTTTAGGGTTTAGGGTTAGGGTTTAGGTTATAGGGTTTAGGGTTTAGGATTTAGGGTTTACGATTTAGGGTTTTGTCTTTAGGGTTTAGGGTTTGGGGTTTAGGTTTTAAGGTTTATGTTTTACGGTATAGGGTTTAGTGTTTAGGAGTTTTGGTTTTAGGATTTAGGTTTTAGCATTTAGGGTTTAGGGTTTAGCGTTTAGGGTTTAGTGTTTAGGGTTTGGGGTTTAGGGTTTTGGATTTAGTGTTTCGGATTTTGGGTTTAGGGTTTAGGGTGTTAGGGTTTATGGTTTAGGGTTTAGCCTTTAGTGTTTAGGGTTTGGGGTTAGGGTTTAGTATTTAGGGTTTTGGGTTTTTATGGTCTAGAGTTTAGGGTTTAGGGTTTAAGATTTAGAGTTTAGGGTTTTTGGTTTAGGCTGAGGGTTTAGGGTTTAGTGTTTAGGTTTTAGGGTATAGGGTTTAGGGTTTTTTTTTTAGGGTTTAGGTATTTTTGTTTAGGGTTTATGGTTCTGGGTTTAGGGTTTAGGGTTTTGAATTTAGGGTTTAGGGATTGGTGTTTAATGTTTTAGGGTTTAGGTCTAAGGGTTTACGGTTTAGGGTTTAGGGTTTAAGGTTTAGGGATTTAGGTTTAGGGTTAGGGTTTAGGGTTTTAGGGTTTAGGGTTTACGGTTTTGGGTTTTGGGGTTTGGGTTTGGGTTTGGGGATAGGGTTTAAGATTTTCGGGGTCTAGGGTTTAGGGATTAGGGTTTAGGGTTTAGTATTTTGGGTTTGGGGTTTAGGGTTTAGGGTTTGAGCTTTAGGTCTTAAGGTTTTGGGTTTTGGGTTTAGGGCATAGGGTTTAGGGTTATAGGGTTTAGTGTTTAGGGTTTGGGGTTTCCGGTTAGGGTTTGGGGATAGAGTTTAGGGTTTAAGGTTTAGGGCTTTTTAGGGTCTAGGGTTTTGGAATTTGGGTTTAGAGTTTAGTATTTAGGGTTTAGGGTTTAGGGCTTAGGCTTTAGCGCTTAGTGTTTAGGTTTTAGGATTTAGGGTTTTCGATTTAGGGTCTAGCTTTTAGGGTTTAGGGTTTTAGGGTTTTGGGTTTAGGGTTTTGGGTTTACGACTTTGGGTTTAGGGTTTAGGGTTTGGGGTTAGGGTTTAGGGTTTAGCGTTTAGTGTTTAGGGTTTAGGGTTTAGGTATTAGGGCTTAGGGTCTCGGGTTTTAGTGTTTAGGTTTTAGGGTTTAAATTTTACGATTTAGGGTTTAGGGTTTAGGGTTTAGAGTTTACGGTTTAGTGTTTGAAGTTTTGGGTTATAGGGTTTAGGGTTCAAGGTATAGGGTTTTGGATTAATGGGTTTATGGTTTAGCGTTTCGAGTTTAGACTTTAGGGTTGGGTGTTAGAGTTTAGGGTTTAGGTGTTTAGGTTTTAAGATTTAAATTTTAGGATTTAAGGTTTAGAGTTTAGGGTATAGGGATTAGGGTTTTGGGGTTTAGGGTTTAGGGGTTTAGGTTTCAGAGTTTTGGGTTTAGGGTTTAGGGTTTAGGGTTTAGGTTTTATGATTTCGGGTTTAGATTTTAGTGTTTAGGATTTAGGGTTTAGGGTTTAGCGTTTTACGTTTTAGGGCTTAGGGTTTAGGTCAAAGGTTTAAGATTTCGGGTTTAGTGTTTAGGGTTTGGGGTTAGGGTTCAGTGTTTAGAATTTAGGGTCTTTAGGGTGTAGGGTTTAGGGTTTAGGGTTTTGGGTTTTGGGTTTAGGGTAAGGGTTTTGGGTTTAGTGTCTAGGGTTTTGGGTTTAGGCTTTAGGCTTTAGGCTTTAGGCTTTAGTGTTTAGGTTTTTGCGGTTACGATTTTAGTGTTCAAGGTTTAGGGTGTAGGCGTTAGGGTTTAGGTTGTTGGATTTAGGGTTTTGGGTTTTGTGTTTAGGGTTTTTGGGTTTTGGGTTTAGGGCTTGGGGTTTAGGTTTTAGGGTTTACGGTTTTGGGTTTAGGGTTTAGTGTTTTAGGATTTGATATTAGGGTTCTGGGTTTTGGGTTTACGGTTTACGGTTTGGGGTTAGGGTTTAGGGTTTAGGGTTTTTAGGCTCTAGGGTTTAGGGTGTAGGGTTTTGGGTTTAGTATTTAGGGTTTAGGGTTTAGGGTTTAGCGTTTAGGTTTTTGGGTTTAGGGTTTAGGGCTTCGGGTTTAGGGTGTTGGGTTTAGAATTTTGGTTATAGGATTTAGGGTTTAGGGTTTAGGTTTTTAGGATTTTTGGTTTAGGGTTTGGGGATTAGGGCTTAGGGTTTAGGTTTTAGTGTTTAGTATTTATGGTTTAGGGTTTAGGGTTTAGGGTTTTAGGGTTTAGGGTTTTGGGTTTGGGGTTTTGGTTTAGGACTTAGGGTTTAGGGTTTAGGGCTTTGGGTTTGGGTTTAGGGTTTACGGTTTGGGGTTATGGTTTTGTGGTTTGGGGTTTTAGGGTTTAGGGTTTAGGATTTAGGGTTTAGGGTTTAGGGTTTTAGGGTTTAGGGTTTAGGGTTTAGGGTTTAGGGTTATAGGGTTTAGGGATTCGGGTTTAGGGTTTAGGGTTTAGGGTTTAGGGTTTAGGGTTTAGGATTTAGGGTTTAGGGTTTAGGGTTAGGGTTTAGTGTTTAGGGTTTTAGGGTTTTTGGTTTAGGTTGTAGAGCTTAGGGTTATGGGGTTTGGGGTGTCGGGTTTAGGGTTAGGGTTTAAGGTTTCGGGTTTAGAGTTAAAGGTTTGGTGTTGGGGTTTGGGGTTTGGGGTTTGGGTTTAGGGTTTAGGGTTTATGTGTTTATGTTTTAGGGTTTAAATTTTAGGGTTTAGGATTTTGGGTTTAAGGGTTTTGGTTTTAGGGTTTCGAGTTTAAGGTTTAGGGTTATAGGGTTTGGGGATTCGGGTTTAGGGTTTAGGGTTTAGGGTTTAGGGTTTAGGGTTAGGGTTTAGTGTTTAGGGTTTTAGGGTTTTTGGTTTAGGTAGTAGAGCTTAGGGTTATTGGGTTTGGGGTGTCGGGTTTAGGGTTAGGGTTTAAGGTTTCGGGTTTAGAGTTAAGGGTTTGGTTTTGGGGTTCGGGGTTTAGGGTTTGGGTTTAGGGTTTAGGG
Source organism: Malania oleifera (assembly GCF_029873635.1). Classification (NCBI taxonomy): domain Eukaryota; kingdom Viridiplantae; phylum Streptophyta; class Magnoliopsida; order Santalales; family Ximeniaceae; genus Malania; species Malania oleifera. The sequence goes on along the minus strand of NW_026651722.1, from coordinate 15,800 downwards.
TTTACGTGTTTATGTTTTAGGGTTTAAATTTTAGGGTTTAGGATTTAGGGTTTAAGGGTTTTGGTTTAGGGTTTTGAGTTTAGGGTTTAGGGTTTAGGTTTTAGGATTTAGGGTTTAGGGTTTAGTGTTTAGGATTTAGGGTTTAGGGTTTAGCGTTTTAGGGTTTAGCATTTACGGTGTAGAGTTTAGGGTTATAGGGTTTAGGGTTTCGGGTTTTAGGGTTTATGGTTTAGGGTTTAGGGTTTAGGGTTTTGGTTTTTGGGTTTAAGGTTTAGGGTTTAGGGTTTAGGATTTATGGTTTTGGATTTAGGGTTTTTGGTTTAGGGTTTAGGGTTTTAGGGTTTAGGTTTTACGTTTTTGGGTTTAGGGTTTTGGGTGTATTGTTTTGGGTTAATTGTTTAGGGTTTCGGGTTTAGGATATAGGGTTTAGGGTTTGGGGTTTAGGGTTTAGGGTTTGGCGTTGGGGTTTGGGGTTAGGGTTTAGGGTTTAGGTGTTTAGGTTTTATCATTTAAATCTTAGGGTTTAGGGTTTAGGGTTTAGGGGTTTAGGTCTTGGGATTTTGGTTTTTGGGTTTAGGGTTTAGGGATTAGGGATTAGGGTTTAGGGTTTAGGTTTTAGGATTTAGGATTTAGGTGTTTAGGATTTTGGATTTAGGTTTTAGGGTTTTTGGGTTTAGGGTTTAGGGTTTGGGGGTTAGGGTTATAGGGTTTGGGGTTTTTGGTTTGAGTTTGGGGTTAGGGTATAGTTTTTAGGGTTTAAGGTTTTTGGAGTTAAGGGTTTAGGGTTTAGGATTTAGGGTTTAGGTTTTTGGGTTTTGGATTTAGGGTTTGGGTGTAGTGTTTAGGGTTTACGATTTAAGGTTTACAGTTTAGGGTTTAGGGTTTAGGGTTTAGGTTTTAGGATTTAGGTTTTTTGGTTTAGGGATTACGGTTTAGGTTTTAGGGTTTAGGGTTTTGGACTTTGGGTTTAGGGTTTCGTGTTTTGGGTTTTAGGGTTTAGGGTTTATGGCTTCGGGTTTTTGGTTTAGGGTTTGAGGTTTAGGTTTTAGGGTTTAGGGTTTCGCATTTAGGGTTTAGGGTTTTGGGTTTAGGGTTCATGGTTTTGGGTTAGGGTTTCGTGTTAGGTTTTATTGTTTAGGGGTTTTAGGGTCTAGGGTCTAGGGTTTTGGGATTAGGGTTTACGGTTTAGTATTTAGGGTTTAGGTTTTCGGGCTTACGGTTTAGTGTTTGGGGCTATGGTTTATCTTCTAAGGTTTGGGGTTTTTATGGTCTAGAGTTTAGGGTTTAGGGTTGAGCGTTTTGGGATTAGTGTTAGGGTTTAGGGTTTAGTGTTTAGTGTTTAAGGTTTAAGGTTTAGGGTTTAGGGTTTAGGGTTTAGCGTTTAGGGTTTAGTTTTTAGGGTTTAGGTGTTAGGGTTTAATGATTTAGGGTTTAGGGTTTAGGGTTTTAGGGTTTCGGCTTTATGGTTTATGGTTTCGGTTTTAGGGTTTATGGTTTGGGGTTAGTGTTTAGTGTTTTGTGTGTGGGGTTTTTAGGGTTAGGGTTTATGGTTTAGGATTTAGGGTTTTCCTTTTAGGGTTTAGGTTTAGGTTTTAGCGTTTAGGGTTTTGGGTTTATGGTTTTGCGTTTTGGGTTTGAGGTTTAGGGTTTGGGGGTGTTGGGTTTAGGGTTTAGGGTTTAGGGTTTAGGGTTTATGGTTTTAGGTTTTTTGTTTAGGGTTTAATGTTTAGGATTTGGGGTTTAGGGCTTAGGGTTTAGGGTTTAGGGTTTGGGGTAAAGGTTTAGGGTTTGGGGTTTAATGTTATAGGGTTTAGCGTTTAGGGTTTCGCATTTAGGGTTTAGGGTTGAGGGTTTCGGATTTGGGTTTAGGGTTTTTAGGATTTAGGGTTTAGGTTTTAGGGTTTAGATTTTAGGGTTTTGGGTTTTGGGTTTAGGGTTTTTAGGGTCAAGGATTTAGGTTTTAGGGTTTTGGGTTTTGGGTTTAGGGTTGGATTTAGGGTTTAGGATTTGTGGTTTAGTGTTTAATATCTAGGGTTTAGGGTTTACTGTTAAGGGCTTTCTTTTTAAGGTTTAATGTTTTGGGTTTTGGGTTAAGGGCTTTGTGTTTAGGGTTTAGTGTTTAGGGCTATAGGGTTTAGGGTTTTTTGTTTTGGGTTTAGGGTTTGGGGTTAGGGTTTAGGGTAAGGGTTTCGGGTTTATGCTTTAGGGTTTAGGGTTTAGGGTTTAGGGTTAGGGTTTAGGTTATAGGGTTTAGGGTTTAGGATTTAGGGTTTACGATTTAGGGTTTAGTCTTTAGTGTTTAGGGTTTGGGGTTTAGGTGTTTAGGTTTTAAGGTTTATATTTTACGGTATAGGGTTTAGTGTTTAGGAGTTTTGGTTTTAGGATTTAGGTTTTAGCATTTAGGGTTTAGGGTTTAGCGTTTAGGGTTTAGTGTTTAGGGTTTGGGGTTTAGGGTTTTTGATTTAGTATTTCGGATTTTGGGTTTAGGGTTTATTGTTTAGGGTTTAGCCTTTAGTGTTTAGGGTTTGGGGTTAGGGTTTAGTATTTAGGGTTTTGGGTTTTTATGGTCTAGAGTTTAGGGTTTAGGGTTTAGGATTTAGAGTTTAGGGTTTTTGGTTTAGGCTGAGGGTTTAGGGTTTAGTGTTTAGGTTTTAGGGTATAGGGTTTAGAGTTTTTTCTTTTAGGGTTTAGGTATTTTTGTTTAGGGTTTATGGTTCTGGGTTTAGGGTTTAGGGTTTTGAATTTAGCGTTTAGGGATTGGTGTTTAATGTTTTTGGGTTTAGGGCTAAGGGTTTAGGGTTTAGGGTTTAGGGTTTAAGGTTTAGGGATTTAGGTTTAGGGTTAGGGTTTAGGGTTTTAGGGTTTAGGGTTTAGGGTTTAGGGTTTTGGGGTTTGGGTTTGGGTTTGGGGATAGGGTTTAAGATTTTCGGGGTCTAGGGTTTAGGGATTAGGGTTTAGGGTTTAGTATTTTGGATTTGGGGTTTAGGGATTAGGGTTTGAGCTTTAGGTCTTAAGGTTTTGGGTTTTGGGTTTAGGGCATAGGGTTTAGGGTTATAGGGTTTAGTGTTTAGGGTTTAGGGTTTCAGGTTAGGGTTTGGGGATAGAGTTTAGGTTTTAAGGTTTAGGGTTTTTTAGGGTCTAGGGTGTTGGAATTTTGGTTTAGAGTTTAGTATTTTGGGTTTAGGGTTTAGGGCTTAGGCTTTAGCGCTTAGTGTTTAGGTTTTAGGATTTAGGGTTTTCGATTTAGGGTCTAGCGTTTAGGGTTTAGGGTTTTAGGGTTTTGGGTTAAGGGTTTAGGGTTTACGACTTTGGGTTTAGGGTTTAGGGTTTGGGGTTAGGGTTTAGGGTTTAGCGTTTAGTGTTTAGGGTTTAGGGTTTAGGTATTAGGGTTTAGGGTCTAGGGTTTTAGTGTTTAGGTTTTAGGGTTTAAATTTTACGATTTAGGGTTTAGGGTTTAGGGTTTAGAGTTTACGGTTTAGTGTTTGATGTTTTGGGTTATAGGGTTTAGGGTTCAAGGTATAGGGTTTTGGATTAATGGGTTTAGGGTTTAGCGTTTCGAGTTTAGACTTTAGGGTTGGGTGTTAGAGTTTAGGGTATAGGGATTAGGGTTTAGGGGTTTAGGGTTTAGGGGTTTAGGTTTCAGAGTTTTGGGTTTAGGGTTTAGGGTTTAGGGTTTAGGTTTTATGATTTCGGGTTTATAGTTTAGTGTTTAGGATTAGGGTTTAGGGTTTAGTGTTTTACGTTTTAGGGCTTAGGGTTTAGGTCAGAGGTTTAGGATTTCGGGTTTAGTGTTTAGGGTTTGGGGTTAGGGTTCAATGTTTAGAATTTAGGGTCTTTAAGGTCTAGGGTTTAGGGTTTAGGGTTTTCGGTTTTGGGTTTAGGGTAAGGGTTTTGGGTTTAGTGTTTAGGGTTTTGGGTTTAGGGTTTACGGTTTAGGGTTTAGGGTTTAGTGTTTAGGTTTTTGCGGTTACGATTTTAGTGTTCAAGGTTTAGGGTGTAGGCGTTAGGGTTTAGGTTTTTGGATTTAGGGTTTTGGGTTTTGTGTTTAGGGTTTTTGGGTTTTGGGTTTAGGGCTTGGGGTTTAGGTTTTAGGGTTTACGGTTTTGGGTTTAGGGTTTAGTGTTTTAGGATTTGATTTTAGGGTTTTGGGTTTTGGGTTTACGGTTTACGGTTTGGGGTTAGGGTTTAGGGTTTCGGGTTTTTAGGCTCTAGGGTTTAGGGTGTAGGGTTTTGGGTTTAGTATTTAGGGCTTAGGGTTTACGGTTTAGCGTTTAGGTTTTTGGGTTTAGGGTTTAGGGCTTCGGGTTTAGGGTGTTGGGTTTAGAATTGTGGTTATAGGGTTTAGGGTTTAAGGTTTTAGGATTTTTGGTTTAGGGTTTGGGGATTAGGGCTTAGGGTTTAGGTTTTAGTGTTTAGTATTTATGGTTTAGGGTTTAGGGTTTAGGGTTTTGGGTTTTAGGGTTTAGGGGTTTGGGTTTTGGGTTTTGGTTTAGGACTTAGGGTTTAGGGTTTAGGGCTTTGGGTTTGGGTTTAGGGTTTACGGTTTGGGGTTATGGTTTTGTGGTTTGGGGTTTTAGGGTTTAGGGTTTAGGATTTAGGGTTTACGGTTAAGGGTTTTAGGGTTTAGAGTTTAGAGTTTAGGGTTTAGGGTTATAGGGTTTAGGGATTCGGGTTTAGGGTTTTGGGTTTAGGGTTTAGGGTTTAGGGTTTAGGGTTTAGGGTTTAGGGTTTAGGGTTTTAGGGTTTTTGGTTTAGTTTGTAGAGCTTAGGGTTATGGGGTTTGGGGTGTCGGGTTTAGGGTTGGGGTTTAAGGTTTCGGGTTTAGAGTTAAGGGTTTGGTGTTGGGGTTTGGGGTTTGGGGTTTGGGTTTAGGGTTTAGGGTTTATGTGTTTATGTTTTAGGGTTTAAATTTTAGGGTTTAGGATTTTGGGTTTAAGGGTTTTGGTTTTCGGTTTTCGAGTTTAGGGTTTAGGATTATAGGGTTTAGGGATTCGGGTTTAGGGTTTAGGGTTTAGGGTTTAGGGTTTAGGGTTAGGGTTTAGTGTTTAGGGTTTTAGGGTTTTTGGTTTAGGTTGTAGAGCTTAGGGTTATAGGGTTTGGGGTGTCGGGTTTAGGGTTAGGGTTTAAGGTTTCGGGTTTAGAGTTAAGGGTTTGGTGTTGGGGTTCGGGGTTTGGGGTTTGGGTTTAGGGTTTAGGGTTTACGTGTTTATGTTTTAGGGTTTAAATTTTAGGGTTTAGGATTTAGGGTTTAAGGGTTTTGGTTTTAGGGTTTTGAGTTTAGGGTTTAGGGTTTAGGTTTTAGGATTTAGGGTTTAGGGTTTAGTGTTTAGGATTTAGGGTTTAGGGTTTAGCGTTTTAGGGTTTAGCATTTAGGGTGTAGAGTTTAAGGTTATAGGGTTTAGGGTTTCGGGTTGCGGTTATAGGGTTTAGGGTTTCGAGTTTAGGGTTTAGGATTTGGGGTTAGGGTTTAGTCTTTAGTGTTTAGGGTTATTAGGGTTTAGGGTTTTGGGTTTTAGGTTTTGGGTTTAGGGGCTAGGGGTTTGGGTTTAGGGTTAGGGGTTGGGTTTGGTTTTTAGGGTTTAGGGTTTAGTGTTTTGGGTTTAGGGTTTATGGTTTATGTTTTAGGGTGTAGGTTTTTGGTTTTACGGTTAAGCGTTTAGGGTTTTTGGGTTTAGGGTATTAGGGTGTTAGGGTTTAGGCTTTCGAGTTTAGCGTTTTGTGTTTGGGTTTAGGGTTTCGAGTTGATGGTTTAGGGTTTGGGGTTAGGCTTTCGGGTTTAGGCTTTTGAGTTTTTTGTGTCGGGGGTTTAGTGATTAGGGTTTAGGGTTTAGCATATGGAGTTTAGGGTTAGGGTTTAGGGTTTAGGGTTTAGGGTTTTGGGTTTAGGGTTTATGGTTTACGGTTTAGGTTTTAGGGCTTAGGGTTTAGGCTTTAGGGTTTAGGGTTATGAATTTGGGGTTTAGGGTTTAGGGTTTAGGGTTTTGAATTTGGGGTTTAGGGTTTAGGGTTTAGGGTTTAGGGTTTACGATTTAGGATTTTGTGTTAAGTATTTAGGGTTTAGGGTTCAGTGTTTTGGGTTAGGGTTCAGGGTTTAGGGTTACAGGTTTTTAGGGTCTAGGGTTTCGGGTTTAGGGTTTAGGGTTTAGGGTTTAGTTTTTAGGGTTTTTTAGGGTCTAGGGTTTGGGGTTTGAGTTTAGCGTCTAAAGTTTAGGGTATAGTGTGTAGGGTTTACGGTTTACGATTTGGGGTTTAGGGTTTAGGATTTTGGGTTTAAGGTTTAGGGTTTAGGGTTTAATGTTTTAGGTTTTCGTTTTAGGGTTTAGGGTATTGAGTTTAGTATTTAGGGTTTAGGTGCTTAGGTTTTAGGGTTTAGGTTTTAGGGTTTTGGGTTTTGGGGTTTGGCTTAGGTTTAGGGTTTAAAGTTTAGTGTTTAGGGTTTACGGTTAGGGGTTTACGGTTTTGGGTTTCAGTTTAAGGGCTTAAGGTTTAGGGTTTAGTGTTTAGGGTTTTGGGTTTAGTATTTAGTGTTTAGGGATTAGGGTTTATCGTTTAGGGTTTGGAGTTTTGGGTTTATAGTTTTAGGGTTTTGGGTTTAGGGTTTAGGGTTTTGGATTAATGGGTTTAGGGTTTTGTGTTTCGGGTTTAGGGTTTAGGGTTTTGTGTTTCGGGTTTAGGGTTTAGGTGTTTAGGTTTTAGGATTCAAATTTTAGGATTTAGGGTTTAGGGTTTAGGGTATAGGGATTAAGGTTTAGGGGTTTAGGGTTTTATGGTTTAGGTTTTAGGGTTTTGGGTTTAGGGTTTAGGGTTTAGGGTTTAGGTTTTATGGTTTCGGGTTTGGAGTTTAGTGTTTAGGATTTAGGGTTTAGGGTTTAGCATTTTAGTTTTAGGGCTTAGGGTTTAGGTCAGAGGTTTTGGGTTTCGGGTTTTGTGTTTTGGGTTTGGGGTTAGGGTTTAGTGTTTAGAATTTAGGGTTTTTATGGTCAAGGGTTTTCGATTTGGGTTTAGGGTTAGGGTTTTGGGTTTAGTGTTTAGGGTTTTGGGTTTAGGGTTTAGGCTTTTGTGTTTTGGTTTTAGGGTTTAGGTTTTTGCATTTACGATTTTAGTGCTTAGGGTTTAGGCTTTAAGCTTTAGGGTTTAGGGTTTTGGATTTAGGGTTTTGGGTTTAGGGTTTAGGGTTTGTGGGTTTAGGGTTTAGGGCTTAGCGGTTAGGTTTTACGGTTTAGGGTTTAGGGTTTAGGGTTTTGTGTTTTAGGATTTGATTTTAGGGTTGAGGGTTTTGGGTTTAAGGTTTACGGTTTAGGGTTAGGGTTTGGGGTTAAGGTTTAGGGTTTAGGTTTTAGGGTTTTTAGGGTCTAGGGTTTAGGGTGTAGGGTTTTGGGTTTAGTATTTAGGGTTTAGGGTTTAGGGTTTAGCATTTAGGGTTTTGGGTTTAGGGTTTAGGGCTTCGGGTTTAGGGTAGTGGGTTTAGAGTTTTGGATTTTGGGTTCAGGGTTTAGGGTTTAGGGTTTAGGCTTTGGGGATTAGGGTTTAGGTTTTAGTGTTTAGTATTTATGGTTTAGGGTTTAGGGTTTTGGGTTTAGGACTTAGGGTTGAGGGCTTAGGCCTTGGGGTTTGGGTTTAGGGTTTGGGGTTTGGGGTTATGGTTTTGTGGTTTAGGGTTTAGGGTTTATGGTTTAGGGTTTAGGGTTTATGGTTAAGGGTTTAGGGTTTAGAGTTTAGAGTTTAGGGTTTAGGGTTTAGGGTTATAGGGTTATAGGGTTTAGGGATTCGGGTTTAGGGTTTAGGGTTTAGGGTTTAGGGTTAGGGTTTAGTGTTTAGGGTTTTAGGGTTTTGGGTTTAGGTTGTAGGGTTTAGGGTTATAGGGTTTGGAGTTTTGGGTTTAGGGTTAGGGTTTAGGGTTTCAGGTTTTGAGTTAAGGGTTTGGTGTTGGGGTTTGGGGTTTGGGTTTAGGGATTAGGGTTTACGTGTTTATGTTTTAGGGTTTAAATTTTTGGGTTTAGGATTTAGGGTTTAAGGGTTTTGGTTTTAGGGTTTCAGCTTTAGGGTTTGGGGTTTATGTTTTAGGATTTAGGGTTTAGGGTTTAGTGTTTTGGATTTAGGGTTTAGGGTTTAGCGTTTTAGGTTTTAGCGTTTAGGGTGTAGAGTTTTGGGTTATAGGATTTAGGGTTTCAGGTTTACAGTTATAGGGTTTAGGGTTTAGAATTTGGGGTTAGGGTTTAGTCTTTAGTGTTTAGGGTTATTAGGGTTTTGGGTTTAGGGGTTAGGGGTTTGGGTTTAGGGTTAGGGTTTGGGTTTGGTGTTTAGGGTCTATGGTTTAGGGTTTTGGGTTTAGGGTTTATGGTTTATGTTTTAGGGTTTAGGTTTTTTGTTTTACGGTTAAGCGTTTAGGGTTTAGGGTTTAGGGTTTATGGGTTAGGGCTTAGTGTTTAGGGTTTAGGGTTTAGGGTTTAGGGTTTAAGTTTTAGGGTTTAGGGTTTAGGGTTTAGGGTTTAGGGTTTAGGGTATTAGGGTTTAAGGTTTCGGGTTTAGCGTTTTGTGTTTGGGTTTAGTGTTTCGAGTTGATAGTTTAGGGTTTGGGGTTAGGGTTTGGGGTTTAGGCTTTAGAGATTTTTGTGTCGAGGGTTTAGTGATTAGGGTTTAGGGTTTAGCATTTGGAGTTTAGGGTTAGGGTTTTGGGTTTTGGGTTTTGGGTTTAGGTTTTAGGGCCTAGGGTTTAGGCTTTAGGGTTTAGGGTTTTGGATTTGGGGTTTAGGGTTTAGGGTTTAGGGCTTATAGTTTAGGATTGGGTTTTTAGTTTTTATGGTTTAGGGTTTAGGGTTATACGGTTTAGGGTTTAGGGTTTCAAGTTTAGGGTATAGTGTTTTGGGTTAGGGTTTGGGGTTAGGGTTTAGGGTTTAGGGTTACGGGTTTTTAGGGTCTAGGGTTTCGAGTTTAGGGTTTAGTGTTTTTTAGGGTCTAGGGTTTGGGGTTTGGGTTTATGGTCTAAGTTTAGGGTATAGTGTGTAGGGTTTAGGGTTTGGAGTTTAGGGTTTAGGGTTTAGGTGTTTAGGGTTTAAGGTTTAGGGTTTAGGTTTTATGATTTCGGGTTTAGAGTTTAGTGTTTAGGATTTAGGGTTTAGGGTTTAGCGTTTTAGGTTTTAGGGCTTAGGGTTTAGGTCAGACGTTTAGGATTTCGGGTTTAGTGTTTATGGTTTGGGGTTAGGGTTCAGTGTTTAGAATTTAGGGTTGTTAGGGTATAGGGTTTAGGGTTTTGGGTTTTGGGTTTAGGGTTAGGGTTTTGGGTTTAGTGTTTAGGGTTTAGGGTTTAGGGTTTAGGCTTTAGGCTTTAGGCTTTAGGCTTTAGGTTTTAGGGTTTAGGTTTTTGCGTTTACGATTTTAGTGTTTAAGGTTTAGGGTGTAGGCGTTAGGGTTTAGGTTTTTGGATTTAGGGTTTTGGGTTTAGTGTTTAGGGTTTTTGGGTTTTGGGTTTTGGGCTTGGGGTTTCAGTTTTAGGGTTTACGGTTTTGGCTTTAGGGCTTAGGGTTTTGGATTTGGGGTTTAGGGTTTAGGGTTTTAGGGTTTAAGGTTTAGGGTTTACAGTTTAGGATTTTGTTTTTAGTTTTTATGGTTTAGGGTTTAGGGTTATATGGTTTAGGGTTTAAGGTTTCATGTTTAGGGTATAGTGTTTTGGGTTAGGGTTTGGGGTTAGGGTTTAGGGTTTAGGGTTACGGGTTTTTAAGGTATAGGGTTTCGGGTTTAGGGTTTAGGTTTTTTTAGGGTCTAGGGTTTGGGGTTCGTGTTTATGGTCTAAAGTTTAGGGTATAGTGTGTAGGGTTTAGGGTTTACGATTTGGGGTTTAGGGTTTAGGGTTTAGGTGTTTAGGTTTTAAAGTTTAGGGTTTAAGGTTTAGGGTTTAGGTTTTATGATTTCGGGTTTAGAGTTTAGTGTTTAGGATTTAGGGTTTACGGTTTAGCGTTTTAGGTTTTAGGGCTTAGGGTTTAGGTCAGACGTTTAGGATTTCGGGTTTAGTGTTTATGGTTTGGGGTTAGGGTTTAGTGTTTAGAATTTAGGGTTGTTAGGGTCTAGGGTTTAGGGTGTAGTGTTTTGGGTTTAGGGTTAGGGTTTTGGGTTTACGGTTTACGGTTTGGGGTTAGGGTTTAGGGTTTAGGGTTTTTAGGCTCTAGGGTTTAGGGTGTAGGCTTTTGGGTTTAGTATTTAGGGTTTAGCGTTTAGGTTTTTCGGTTAGGGTTTAGGGCTTCGGGTTTAGGGTATTGGGTTTAGAATTTTGGATTTAGGGTTTAGGGTTTAGGGTTTTAGGGTTTTTGGTTTAGGGTTTGGGGATTAGGGTTTAGGGTTTAGGTTTTAGTGTTTTAGGATTTGATTTTAGGGTTGAGGGTTTTGGGTTTAGGGTTTACGGTTTGGGGTTAGGGTTTGGGGTTAAGGTTTAGGGTTTAGGTTTTAGGGTTTTTAGGGTCTAGGGTTTAGGGTTTAGGGTTTTGGGTTTAGTATTTAGGGTTTAGGGTTTAGGGTTTAGCATTTAGGGTTTTGGGTTTAGGGTTTAGGGCTTCAGGTTTAGGGTATTGGGTTTAGAGTTTTGTATTTAGGGTTCAGGGTTTAGGGTTTAAGGTTTTGGCTTTGGTGATTAGGGTTTAGGTTTTAGTGTTTAGTATTTATGGTTTAGGGTTTAGGGTTTAGGGTTTTGGGTTTAGGACTTAGGGTTTAGGGCTTAGGCCTTGGGGTTTGGGTTTAGGGTTTAGGGTTTAGTGTTTAGGGTTTCGGGTTATGGTTTTGTGGTTTAGGGTTTAGGGTTTATGGTTTAGGGTTTAGGGTTTATGGTTAAGGGTTTTAGGGTTTAGAGTTTAGAGTTTAGGGTTTAGGGTTTAGGGTTATAGGGTTATAGGGTTTAGGGATTCGGGTTTAGGGTTTAGGGTTTTGGGTTTAGGTTGTAGGGTTTAGGGTTATAGGGTTTGTAGTTTTGGGTTTAGGGTTAGGGTTTAGGGTTTCAGGTTTAGAGTTAAGGGTTTGGTGTTGGGGTTTGGGGTTTGGGTTTAGGGATTAGGGTTTACGTGTTTATGTTTTAGGGTTTAAATTTTTGGGTTTAGGATTTAGGGTTTAAGGGTTTTGGTTTTAGGGTTTCAGGTTTAGGGTTTGGGGTTTATGTTTTAGGATTTAGGGTTTAGGGTTTAGTGTTTTGGATTTAGGGTTTAGGGTTTAGCGTTTTAGGTTTTAGCGTTTAGGGTGTAGAGTTTTGGGTTATAGGATTTAGGGTTTCAGGTTTACAGTTATAGGGTTTAGGGTTTTGAGTTTAGGGTTTAGAATTTGGGGTTAGGGTTTAGTCTTTAGTGTTTAGGGTTATTAGGGTTTTGGGTTTAGGGGTTAGGGGTTTGGGTTTAGGGTTAGGGTTTGGGTTTGGTGTTTAAGGTCTATGGTTTAGGGTTTTGGGTTTAGGGTTTATGGTTTATGTTTTAGGGTTTAGGTTTTTTGTTTTACGGTTAAGCGATTAGGGTTTAGGGTTTAGGGTTTATGGGTTAGGGCTTAGTGTTTAGGGTTTAGGGTTTAGGGTTTAGGGTTTAAGTTTTAGGGTTTAGGGTTTAGGGTTTAGGGTTTTCTGTTTAGGGTATTAGGGTTTAAGGTTTCGGGTTTAGCGTTTTGTGTTTGGGTTTAGTGTTTCGAGTTGATAGTTTAGGGTTTGGGGTTTAGGCTTTAGAGTTTTTTGTGTCGAGGGTTTAGTGATTAGGGTTTAGGGTTTAGCATTTGGAGTTTAGGGTTAGGGTTTTGGGTTTTGGGTTTTGGGTTTAGGTTTTAGGGCCTAGGGTTTAGGCTTTAGGGTTTAGGGTTTTGGATTTGGGGTTCAGGGTTTAGGGTTTTAGGGTTTAGGGTTTAGGGCTTATAGTTTAGGATTTTGTTTTTAGTATTTATGGTTTAGGGTTTAGGGTTATATGGTTTAGGGTTTAGGGTTTCAAGTTTAGGGTTTAGTGTTTTGGGTTAGGGTTTGGGGTTAGGGTTTAGGGTTTAGGGTTACGGGTTTTTAGGGTCTAGGGTTTCGAGTTTAGGGTTTAGGGTTTTTTAGGGTCTAGGGTTTGGGGTTTGGGTTTATGGTCTAAAGTTTAGGGTATAGTGTGTAGGGTTTAGGGTTTACGGTTTGGGGTTTAGGGTTTGGGGTTTAGGTGTTTAGGTTTTAAAGTTTAGGGTTTAAGGTTTAGAGTTTAGGTTTTATGATTTCGGGTTTAGAGTTTAGTGTTTAGGATTTAGGGTTTAGGGTTTAGCGTTTTAGGTTTTAGGGCTTAGGGTTTAGGTCAGACGTTTAGGATTTCGGGTTTAGTGTTTATGGTTTGGGGTTAGGGTTCAGTGTTTAGAATTTAGGGTTGTTAGGGTATAGGGTTTAGGGTTTAGGGTTTTGGGTTTAGGGTTAGGGTTTTGGGTTTAGGGTTTAGGGTTTAGGGTTTAGGCTTTAGGCTTTAGGCTTTAGGCTTTAGGTTTTAGGGTTTAGGTTTTTGCGTTTACGATTTTAGTGTTTAAGGTTTAGGGTGTAGGCGTTAGGGTTTAGGTTTTTGGATTTAGGGTTTTGGGTTTAGTGTTTAGGGTTTTTGGGTTTTGGGTTTTGGGCTTGGGGTTTCAGTTTTAGGGTTTTCGGTTTTGGCTTTAGGGCTTAGGGTTTTGGATTTGGGGTTTAGGGTTTAGGGTTTTAGGGTTTAAGGTTTAGAGTTTACAGTTTAGGATTTTGTTTTTAGTTTTGATGGTTTAGGGTTTAGGGTTATATGGTTTAGGGTTTAAGGTTTCATGTTTAAGGTATAGTGTTTTGGGTTAGGGTTTGGGGTTAGGGTTTAGGGTTACGGGTTTTTAAGGTCTAGGGTTTCGGGTTTAGGGTTTAGGGTTTTTTAGGGTCTAGGGTTTGGCGTTCGGGTTTATGGTCTAAAGTTTAGGGTATAGTGTGTAGGGTTTAGGGTTTACGATTTGGGGTTTAGGGTTTAGGGTTTAGGTGTTTAGGTTTTAAAGTTTAGGGTTTAAGGTTTAGGGTTTAGGCTTTATGATTTCGGGTTTAGAGTTTAGTGTTTAGGATTTAGGGTTTACGGTTTAGCGTTTTAGGTTTTAGGGCTTAGGGTTTAGGTCAGACGTTTAGGATTTCGGGTTTAGTGTTTATGGTTTGGGGTTAGGGTTTAGTGTTTAGAATTTAGGGTTGTTAGGGTCCAGGGTTTAGGGTGTAGTGTTTTGGGTTTAGGGTTAGGGTTTTGGGTTTACAGTTTACGGTTTGGGGTTAGGGTTTAGGGTTTAGGGTTTTTAGGCTCTAGGGTTTAGGGTGTAGGCTTTTGGGTTTAGTATTTAGGGTTTAGCGTTTAGGTTTTTCGGTTAGGGTTTAGGGCTTCGGGTTTAGGGTATTGGGTTTAGAATTTTGGATTTAGGGTTTAGGGTTTAGGGTTTTAGGGTTTTTGGTTTAGGGTTTGGGGATTAGGGTTTAGGGTTTAGGTTTTAGTGTTTTAGGATTTGATTTTAGGGTTGAGGGTTTTGGGTTTAGGGTTTACGGTTTGGGGTTAGGGTTTGGGGTTAAGGTTTAGGGTTTAGGTTTTAGGGTTTTTAGGGTCTAGGGTTTAGGGTGTAGGGTTTTGTGTTTAGTATTTAGGGTTTAGGGTTTAGGGTTTAGCATTTAGGGTTTTGGGTTTAGGGTTTAGGGCTTCAGGTTTAGGGTATTGGGTTTAGAGTTTTGGATTTAGGGTTCAGGGTTTAGGGTTTAGGGTTTAGGCTTTGGGGATTAGGGTTTAGGTTTTAGTGTTTAGTATTTATGGTTTAGGGTTTAGGGTTTAGGGTTTTGGGTTTAGGACTTAGGGTTTAGGGCTTAGGCCTTGGGGTTTGGGTTTAGGGTTTAGGGTTTAGTGTTTAGGGTTTGGGGTTATGGTTTTGTGGTTTAGGGTTTAGGGTTTATGGTTTACGGTTTGGGGTTTATGGTTAAGGGTTTTAGGGTTTAGAGTTTAGAGTTTAGGGTTTAGGGTTTAGGGTTATAGGGTTATAGGGTTTAGGGATTCGGGTTTAGGGTTTAGGGTTTAGGGTTTTAGGGTTTTGGGTTTAGGTTGTAGGGTTTAGGGTTATAGGGTTTGTACTTTTGGGTTTAGGGTTAGGGTTTAGGGTTTCAGGTTTTAAGTTAAGGGTTTGGTGTTGGGGTTTGGGGTTTGGGTTTAGGCATTAGGGTTTACGTGTTTATGTTTTAGGGTTTAAATTTTTGGGTTTAGGATTTAGGGTTTAAGGGTTTTGGTTTTAGGGTTTCAGCTTTAGGGTTTGGGGTTTATGTTTTAGGATTTAGGGTTTAGGGTTTAGTGTTTAGGATTTAGGGTTTAGGGTTTAGTGTTTTAGGTTTTAGTGTTTAGGGTGTAGAGTTTTGGGTTATAGGGTTTAGGGTTTCGGGTTTACAGTTATAGGGTTTAGGGTTTTGAGTTTAGGGTTTAGAATTTGGGGGTTAGGGTTTATCTTTAGTGTTTAGGGTTATTAGGGTTTTGGGTTTAGGGGTTAGGGGTTTGGGTTTAGGGTTAGGGTTTGGGTTTGGTGTTTAAGGTCTATGGTTTAGGGTTTTCGGTTTAGGGTTTACGGTTTATGTTTTAGGGTTTAGGTTTTTTGTTTTACGGTTAAGCGATTAGGGTTTAGGGTTTAGGGTTTATGGGTTAGGGCTTAGTGTTTAGGTTTAGGGTTTAGGGTTTAGGGTTTAGGGTTTAGGGTTTAGGGTTTAGGGTTTTGGGTTTTGGGTTTAGGGTATTAGGGTTTAAGCTTTCGCGTTTAGCGTTTTGGGTTTGGGTTTAGTGTTTCGAGTTGATAGTTTAGGGTTTGGGGTTAGGGTTTCAGGTTTAGGCTTTAGAGTTTTTTGTGTCCGGGGTTTAGTGATTAGGGTTTAGGGTTTAGCGTTTGGAGTTTAGGGTTAGGGTTTTGGGTTTTTGGTTTTGGGTTGAGGTTTTAGGGCCTAGGGTTTAGGCTTTAGGGTTTAGGGTTTTGGATTTGGGGTTAGGGTTTAGGGTTTAGGGCTTATAGTTTAGGATTTTGTTTTTAGTTTTTATGGTTTAGGGTTTAGGGTTATATGGTTTAGGGTTTAAGGTTTCATGTTTAGGGTATAGTGTTTTGGGTTAGGGTTTGGGGTTAGGGTTTAGGGTTTAGGGTTACGGGTTTTTAAGGTCTAGGGTTTCGGGTTTAGGGTTTAGGGTTTTTCAGGGTCTAGAGTTTGGGGTTCGGGTTTATGGTCTAAAGTTTAGGGTATAGTGTGTAGGGTTTAGGGTTTACGATTTGGGGTTTGGGGTTTAGGGTTTAGGTGTTTAGGGTTTAGGTGTTTAGGTTTTAAGGTTTAGGGTTTAAGGTTTAGGGTTTAGGTTTTATGATTTCGGGTTTAGAGTTTAGTGTTTAGGATTTAGGGTTTATGGTTTAGCGTTTTAGGTTTTAGGGCTTAGGGTTTAGGTCAGACGTTTAGGATTTCGGGTTTAGTGTTTATGGTTTGGGGTTAGGGTTTAGTGTTTAGAATTTAGGGTTGTTAGGGTCTAGGGTTTAGGGTGTAGTGTTTTGGGTTTAGGGTTAGGGTTTTGGGTTTACGGTTTACGGTTTGCGGTTAGGGTTTAGGGTTTAGGGTTTTTAGGCTCTAGGGTTTAGGGTGTAGGCTTTTGGGTTTAGTATTTAGGGTTTAAGGTTTAGGGTTTAGCGTTTAGGTTTTTCGGTTAGGGTTTAGGGCTTCGGGTTTAGGGTATTGGGTTTACAATTTTGGATTTAGGGTTTAGGGTTTAGGGTTTTAGGGTTTTTGGTTTAGGGTTTGGGGATTAGGGTTTAGGGTTTAGGTTTTAGTGTTTAGTATTTATGGT
>NW_026651721.1:0-31518 GCF_029873635.1 Malania oleifera | reverse complement strand
TGTAGGGTTTTAGGGCGTAGGGTTTACAGTGCTCGAGCTTTTATCGTCTGTTCTGTCCTGTGTGCCGTTTAGTTGCTCCCGCTCCTGCTTGACACTGGTTCACACACAGGCGCTACGGTTTGGGGTTTGGGGTTCAAGGTTTAGGGTTTAGGGGTTACGACATTACTTTTTGGTTTTAGGGTTTAGGTTTTAGTGCTAGGGTTTATGGTTTTGGGCTTAGGCTTTAGGGTTTAGGTTTTAGGGTTTTCGTTTTTCAGTTTTAGGGTTGCGGATTTAGGGTTTAGTGTTTAGGGTTTAGTTTTTAGGGTTTAGGGTTTAGAGTTTAGGGTTTAGGGTTTAGGGTTTAGGGTCTAGGGTTTAGGGTTTAGGGTTTAGGGTATAGTGTTTTGTATTTACGGTTTGGGGTTTAGGATTAGGGTTTAGGGTCTTGCGTTTAGTGTTTAGGGTTTAGGGTATAGTGGTTTGTATTTAGGGTTTAGGGTTTAGGGTTAGGGTTTAGGGTTTAGACTTTAGGGTGTACGGTTTAGCGTTCAGGGTTAGGGTTTAGGGTTTAGGGTTTAGGGTTTAGGGATTAGGGTTTAGAGTATAGTGTTTTGTATTTAGGGTTTAGTGTTTAGGGTTAGGGTTGAGGGTTTACTATTTTTGGATATAGGGTTTAGGGTTTAGGGTTTAAGTTTTAGGGTTTAGGTTTTGGGGTTTAGGGTTTACGATTTCAGGTTTAGGGTTTTGGATTTAGGGTTTAGGGTTTAGGGTTTTAGGGTTTAGGGTTAAGGATTTAGTGTTTATGGTTTAGGATTTTTGGGTTTAGGTTTTAGGGTTTTTGGTTTAGGGTTTAGGGTTTTGGGTTTAGAGTTTAGGGTTTAGGGTTGGTTTAGGGTTTTAGGTTTAGGGTTTACGAATTGGGGTTTGGGTATAGGGTTCAGGGTTTAGGGTTTTTAGGGTCTAGTGTGTAGGGTTTAGGGTTTAGGGTTAGGTTTTAGGGTTTAGTGTTTAAAGTTTCGAGGTTAGGGTTTAGGGTTTAAGGTTTAGGGTTTTGGATTTGGGGTTTAAGGTTTAGGGCTTACGGTTTAGGGGTTTGGGTTTAGGGTTATAGGGTTTAGGGTTTAGGGTTTCGGGTCTATGGTTTAGGTTTTGGGGTTAGGATTTGGGTTTAGGGTGTAGGGTTTAGGGTTTAAGGTTTTTAGGGTCTAAGTTTAGGGTTTGGGGTTAGGGGTTAAGTTTTTGGGTTTAGTGTTTAGGATTTTTGGTTTAGGTTTTAGGGTTTAACGTTTTGGTTTTAGGGTTTAGGGTTTAGGGTTTAGGATTTAGGGTTTTGGTTTTGGTTTTAGGGTTAGGGTTTAGCGTTTAGGGTTTAGGGTTTAGGGTTTACGATTTAAGGTTTAGGGTTTAGGGTTTAGGGTTTAGTGTTTAATGTTTAGGGTTTGAGGGTTAAGGTTTAGGGTTTAGGGCTTAACGTTTAGGGTTTTAGGGTTTAAGGTTTAGGGTTTTAGAGTTTAGGGTTTAATGATAATGTTTAGGGTTTAGGGCCTCAGGTTTAGGGTTTAGGGTTTAGCGTTTAAGGTTTAACTTTTTCATTTTTGGGTTATAGGGTTTTGTGTTTAGGGTTTAGGGTTTAGCATTTGGGTCTTACGTTTTCTGTTTGGCGTTTAGGTTTTTTACATGGTTAGGGGTTTTAGGATTAGGGTTTTGTGTTTAGCGGTTTGGTTTAGGGCGTAGGGTTTAGGGATAGGTTTAGTTTAGGTTTAATCTAGGGTTAAGGTTTTGGGTTGGCGTTTTGGCGTTTGGCGTTGTGGTTTAGGTTTTCAGTTTTAGTTTTGTTTAGGTTTTTGGGGTAGGGTTTAGGATTTAGGGTTTATGATTTAGGTTTAAGGTTAGGGTAAGGGTTTTAGGGCATAAGGTTTACTGTTTAGGGTTTAAGTGTTTTAGGGTTTTAGGTTTAGTGGTAGGCCGTTTTTAGGGTTGTAGTTGGGGTTTAAGAAGGTGTTAGAGCCTAGGGTTTAGGGTTTTTTACCGTCCTGGTTTAATCTTTTTATGGTGTGTTTCTTTCTCTCTCTCTGCTTTTTAGGGTTTCAGGGTTAGATTTTGGGTTTTGGTTTAGTTAGGGGTTTATGGTTGGGTTTAGGGTGGTGGTTTTTGGGTTTCCGGGGGTTACGCGGTTGTTTTAGGGTTAGGGTTGAGTTTAGGGTTTAGTCGGTTTAGGGTTTAGGGTTTTAGGGTTTTATGGTTTTCGGGTTTCGTAGTTTTAGGTTTGGGTTTATCGGGATTTTGGGTTTTTCGGGTTCCGCGTTTAGGGTTTAGGGTTTACGGGGAGAGGGGGGGAGGCGGGTACGGTTATGGGTTTAGGGTTTTGGTTTGGGTTATGTTGGTGAGTTGTTAGGGTTTGCGGTTTAGGGGTTTAAGGGAGGGTTGTATTTGGGTTTGGATTTTGGGTTAGGGTTAGGGTTCAGGGTTTAAGGTTTAGGGTTTTAGCTTTTAGGGTTTAGGGTTTAGGGTTTCAGGTTTAGGGTTTACTGATTGGGGTTAGGGTATAGGGTTCAGGGTTTAGGGTTTTTAGGGTCTAGTGTGTAGGGTTTAGGGTTTAGGGTTTAGGGTTAGGTTTTAGGGTTTGGTGTTTAAAGTTTCGGGCTTAGGGTTTAGGGTTTAGGATTTAGGTTTTAGGGTTTAGGGTTTAGGGTTTAGGGTTTAAGGTCTAGCGTTTAGGCTTTAGGGTTTTGGATTTGGGTTTAGGGCTTACGGTTTGGGGGTTTGGGTTTAGGGTTATAAGGTTTACAGTTTCGGGTCTATGGTTTAGGTTTTGGGGTTAGGATTTGGGTTTAGGGTGTAGGGTTTAGGGTTTAAGGTTTTTAGGGTCTAAGTTTAGGGTTTAGGTTTTAGGGTTTTGGTTTAGGGGTTAGGTTTTAGGGTTTAGGGTTTAGGATTTTTGGTTTAGGGTTTAGTGTTTAGGGTTTAGCGTTTATGTTTTAGGGTTTAGGGTTTAGGTTTCGGGTTTAGGGTTAGGGTTTAGCGTTTAGGGTTTAGGGTTTAGGGTTTACGATTTAAGGTTTAGGGTTTAGGGTTTAGGGTTTAGTGTTTAGGGTTTGAGGGTTAAGGTTTAGGGTTTAGGGCTTAAGGTTTAGGGTTTTAGGGTTTAAGGTTTAGGGTTTTAGAGTTTAGGGTTTAGTGCTAAGGTTTAGGGTTTAAGGTTTAGTTTTTTCATTTTTGGGTTTTAGGGTTTAGGGTTTTTGGTTTAAGGATTAGGGTTTAGTGTTTAAGATTTCGGGTTTCGAGTTTAGGGTTTAGGGTTAGTGTTTAGGGTTTAGGGTTTAGGGTTTAGGGTTTAGCATTTTGGGTTTAGCGTTTAGGGTTTGGCGTTTAGGTTTTACGTGGTTAGGTTTTAGTGTTTAGGTTTTTGGGTTTAGGGTTTGAGGTTTAGGATTTAGGGTTTAGGGTTTAGGGTTTAGGGTTTTGGATTTAGGGTTTTGGGTTTTGGGTTTAGGGTTTTAGGGTTTAGGGTTTACGGTTTACGGTTTAGGGTATAGTGTTTTGTATTTAGGCTTTAGGGTTTAGGGTTAGGGTTTAGGGTTTAGGGTTTTAGGTTTTAGGGCTTAGGGTTTTGGGTTTTGGGTTTAGGGTATGGTGTTTTGTATTTAGGGTTTAGGGTTTAGTGTTTTGGGTTTAGGGTTTAGGGTTTAGAGTTTTGGGTTTTGGGTTTAGGGTTTAGGGTTTTGGATTTAGGTTTTAGGGTTAACGTTTTAGGGTTTAGGGGCTTGGGTTTAGGGTTTAGTGTTTAGGGTTCAGGGTTTTCGGTTTAGGGTTTTAGGGTTTAGCGTTTAGGGTTTTAGTGTTTAGGGTTTTGGGTTTAGGGTTTTCCGTTTAGTGTTTGGTATTTTGGGTCTAGGGTTTTGGGTTTTTGGTTTAGGGTTTAGGGTTTTAGGGTTTAGGGTTTAGTGCTCAGGATTAGGGTTTAGGGCTTAGGGTTTAGGGTTTAGGGTTCAGGGTTTTTCGCTTTTGGATTTTAGGTTTTAGAATTTAGGATTTAGGGTTTAAGGATTAGGGTTTAGTGTTCAGGGTTTAGGGTTTAGGGTTTAGGGTTTAGGGTTACGGTGTAGGGTTTAGGGTTTAGGGTTTAAGGTTTAGCGTTTTTTGTTTAGCGTTTAGGGTTTGGCAATTTGGTTTTACGTGGTTATGTTTTTGTGTTTAGGTTTTAGGGATTAGGGTTTGAGGTTTAGGATTTTGGGTTTAGGGTTTAGGGTTTTGGGTTTAGGGTTTACGGTTTAGGGTATAATGTTTTGTATTTAAGGTTTAGGGTTTAGGGTTTGGGGTTTTAGGGTTTAGGGTTTAGGGTTTAGGGTTTAGGGTAGTGTTTTGAATTTAGGGTATAGGGTTTAGGGTTTAGTGTTTTGGGTTTAGGGTTTAGGGTTTAGAGTTTAGTGTTTTGGGTTTAGGGTTTAAGGTTTAGGGTTTAGGGTTTAGGTTTTTGCGTTTTGGTTTTATGGTTTAGAGCTTTGGGTTTTGGGTTTAGTGTTTAGGGTTTTTGGGTTTAGGTTTTTCGGTTTTGGGTTTAGGTTTTAGGGTTTAGGGTTTAGGATAGTGTTTTGTATTTAGGGTTTGGGGTTTAGGGTTTGGTGCTTTGGGTTTAGGGTTTAGGGTTTAGGGTTTAGGGTTTAGGGTTTAGGGTTTAGGGTTTAGGGTTTAGGGTTTAGGTTTTAGGGTTTAGGTTTTAGGGATTAGTGCTTTGGGTTTAGGGTTTAGGGTTTAGGGTTTTAGGGTTTAGGTTTTTGGGTTTTGGGTTTAGGTTTTAGGGTTTAGGTCTTAAGGTTTAGGGTTTAGGGTTTAGGGTTTAGTGTTCAGAGTTTAAGGGTTAGGGTTTAGGGGTTTAGGGCATAAGCTTAAGGGTTTTGGGGTTTAAGGTTTAGGGTTTTAGTGTTTAGGGTTTAGTGCTTAGGTTTTGGGTTTAGGGCCGCTGGTTTAGGGTTTAGGGTTTAGTTTTTTCATTTTTGCATTTTTGGGTTTTAGGATTTAGGGTTTAGGGGTTAGGGTTTAGTGTTTAGGGTTAGGGTTTACGGTTTAGGGTTTAGTGTTTAGCGTTTTGGGTTTAGCGTTTTGGGTTTGGGGTTTAAGTTTTACGTGGTTAGGTTTTAGGGATTCAGGTTTGAGGTTTAGGATTTAGGGTTTAAGGTTTCGGGTTTACGGTTTAGGTTTTAGGGTTTAGGGTTTTAGATTTAGGGTTTAGGGTTTTGGGTTTTTGAGTCTAGGGTTTAGGGTTGACGGTTTACGGTTGAGGGTATTGTGTTTTGTACTTAGGGTTTAGGGTTTAGGGTTACGGTTTAGGGTTTAAGATTTTAGCTTTTAGGGTTTAGGGTTTAGGGTTATAGGGTTTTGGGTTTCAGGTTTAGGGTTTACTGATTGGGGTTATGGTATAGGGTTCAGGGTTTAGGGTTTAAGGTTTAAGGTTTTATCTTTTAAGGTTTAGGGTTTAGGTTTATAGGGTTTAGGGTTTCCGGTTTAGGGTTTACTGATTGGGGTTAGGGTATAGGGTTCAGGGTTTAGGGTTTTTTGGGGCTAGTGTGTAAGGTTTAGGGTTTAGGGTTTAGGGTTAGGTTTTAGGGTTTGGTTTTTAAAGTTTCGGGCTTAGGGTTTAGGGTTTAGGGTTTAGGTTTTAGGGTTTAGGGTTTACGGTTTAGGGTTTAGGGTTTAAGGTTTAGCGTTTAGGCTTTAGGGTTTAAGGTTTAGGGTTTTGGATTTGGGTTTAGGGCTTACGGTTTGGGGGTTTCGGTTTAGGGTTATAGGGTTTACAGTTTCGGGTCTATGGTTTAGTTTTTGGGGTTAGGATATGGGTTTAGGGTGTAGGGTTTAGGGTTTAAGGTTTTTAGGGTCTAAGTTTAGGGTTTAGGTTTTAGGGTTTTGGTTTAGGGGTTAGGTTTTAGGGTTTAGGGTTTAGGATTTTTGGTTTAGGGTTTAGTGTTTATGGTTTAGCGTTTACGTTTTAGGGTTTAGGGTTTGGGTTTCGGGTTTAGGGTTAGGGTTTAGTGTTTAGGGTAAAGGGTTTAGGGTTTACGATTTAAGGTTTAGGGTTTAGGGTTTAGGGTTTAGGGTTTAATGTTTAGGGTTTGAGGGTTAAGGTGTAGGGTTTAGGGCTTAAGGTTTAGGGTTTTAGGGTTTAAGGTTTACTGTTTTAGAGTTTAGGGTTTAGTGCTAAGGTTTAGGGTTTAAGGTTTAGTTTTTTCATTTTTGGGTTTTAGGGTTCAGGGTTTTTGGTTTAAGGATTAGGGTTTTGTGTTTAGGATTTAGGGTTTCGGGTTTCGGGTTGAGGGTTAGTGTTTTGGGTTTAGGGTTTAGGGTTTAGGGTTTAGCATTTTTGGTTTAGCGTTTAGGGTTTGGCGTTTAGGTTTTACGTGGTTAGATTTTAGTGTCTAGGTTTTTGGGTTTAGGGTTTGAGGTTTACGATTTAGGGTTTACGATTTAGGGTTTAGGGTTTTGAATTTAGGGTTTTGGGTTTTGCGTTTTGCGTTTAGGGTTTGAGGGTTTAGGGTTTACGGTTTACGGTTTAGGGTATAGTGTTTTGTATTTAGGCTTTAGCGTTTAGGGTTAGGGCTTAGGGTTTGGGGTTGTAGGTTTTAGGGCTTAGGGTTTTGGGCTTAGGGTATGGTGTTTTGTATTTAGGGTTTAGGGTTTAGTGTTTTGGGTTTAGGGTTTAGGGTTTAGAGTTTTGGGTTTTGAGTTTAGGGTTTAGCGTTTGGGGTTTTGGATTAGGTTTTAGGGTTAAGGATTTAGGGTTTTGAGGCTTGGGTTTAGGGTTCAGGGTTTTGGGTTGTAGGGTTTAGCGTTTAGGGTTTTGGTTTTAGCGTTTAGGGTTTTAGTGTTTAGGGTTTTGGGTTTAGGGTTTTCAGTTTAGTGTTTGGTATTTTGGGTCTAGGGTTTTGGGTTTTGGGTTTTGGGTTTAGGGTTTATGGTTTAGGGTTTAGGGTTTAGGGTTTGTTGTGTAAGGTTTAGGGTTTAGGGGTTACTACATAGGGTTTAGGGTTTAGTGCTCAGGATTAGGGTTTAGGGCTTAGGGTTTAGGGTTTAGGGTTCAGGGTTTTCGTTTTTAGGTTTTAGGTTTTAGAATTTAGGGTTTAGAGTTTAGGGTTTAGTGTTTAGGGTTTAGGGTTTAGGGTTTAGGGTTTTGGGTTAGGGCTTGGGGTTTAGGGTTTAGGGTTTAGGGTTTAGGGGTTAGGGTATAGTGTTAAGTATTTAGGGTTTAGGGTTTAGGTTTAGGGTTTAGGGTTTAAGGTTTAGGGTTTAGGGTTTAGGGTTTTTGAGTTAAGGTTTAGGGTTTAGGGTTTAGGGTTTAGTGTTCAGGGTTTAAGGGTTAGGGTTTCGGGTTTAGGGCTTAAGGTTTAGGGTTTTAGGGTTTAAGGTTTAGGGTTTTAGACTTTAGTGTTTAGTGCTAAGGTTTAGGGTTTAGGGCCTCTTGTTTAGGGTTTAGGGTTTAGGGTTTACTTTATTCATATTTGCGTTTTTGGGTCTTGGAGTTTGGGATTAGGATTAGGGTCTAGTGTTTAGGGTTTAGGATTTAGGGTTTAGGGTTTAGGGTTTAGGGTTTAGGGTTTAGTGTTTTGGGTTTAGCGTTTAGGGTTTGGGGTTTAGGTTTTACGTGGTTAGGTTTTAGGGATTAGGGTTTGAGGTTTAGGATTTAGGGTTTACGGTTTAGGGTTTAGGGTTTTGGATTTATGGTTTTGGGTTTTGGGTTTTGGGTTTTAGCGTCTAGGGTTTAGGGTTTACGATTTACGATTTAGGGTGTAGTGTTTTGTATTTAGGGTTTAGGGTTTAGGGTTAGGGACTAGGGTTTAGGGTTTTAGGTTTTAGGGTTTAGGGTTTGGGGTTTAGGGTTTAGGGCATAATGTTTTGTATTTAGGGTTTAGTGTTTTGGATTTAGGGTTTAGGGTTTAGGGTTCAGGTTTTAGGGTTTTAGGGTTTAGGTTTTAAGATTTTGGGTTTAGGGTTTAGGGTTTTGGGTTTAGAGTTTAGGGTTTAGGGTTTAGGGCTTAGGGTTTAGGGTTATAGGGTTTTGGGATTCAGGTTTAGGGTTTAGGGATTGGGGTTTTGGGTTTCGGGTCTACGGTTTAGGTTTTGGGGTTAGGATATGGGTTTAGGGCGTAGGGTTTAGGGTTTAAGGTTTTTAGGGTCTAAGTTTAGGGTTTGGGGTTAGGGGTTAGGTTTTAGGGTTTAGGGTTTAGGGTTTAGGATTTTTGGTTTACGGTTTAGGGTTTAGCGTTTAGGTTTTAGGGTTTAGGGTTTAGGGTTTGGGGTTTAGGGTATAGGTTTCGGGTTTAGGGTTAGGGTTTAGCGTTTAGGATTTAGGGTTTAGGGTTTACAATTTTAGGTTAAGGGTTTAGGGTTTAGTTTTTTCAGTTTTGGGTTTTGGGGTTTAGGATTTAGGGTTTAAGGATTAGGGTTTAGTGTTTAGGGTTTAGGGTTTAGGGTTTAGGGTAACGGTGTAGGGTTTAGGGTTTAGGGTTTAAGGTTTAGCGTTTTGTGTTTAGCGTTTAGGGTTTGGCGTTTTGGTTTTACGTGGTTATGTTTTAGTGTTTAGGTTTTAGGGTTTAGGGTTTGAGGTTTAGGATTTTGGGTTTAGGGTTTAGGGTTTAGGGTTTTGCATTTAGGGTTTAGGGTTTAGGGTTTAGGGTTTAGGGTTTTAGGGTTTACGGTTTACGGTTTAGGGTTTAAGTTTTATGGTTTAATGTTTTGTATTTAAGGTTTAGGGTTTAGGGTTAGGGTTAGGGTTTAGGGTTTGGGGTTTTAGGGTTTAGGGTAATGTTTTGAATTTAGGGTATAGGGTTTAGGGTTTAGTGTTTTGGGTTTAGGGTTTAGGGTTTAGAGTTTAGTGTTTTGGGTTTAGGGTTTAGGGTTTAGGGTTTAGGGTTTAAGTTTTAGGGTTTTGGTTTTTGGGTTTAGAGCTTTGGGTTTAGGGTTTAGTGTTTAGGGTTTTTGGGTTTAGGTTTTTTGGTTTTGGGTTTAGGTTTTAGGGTTTAGGGTTTAGGGTAGTGGTTTGCATTTAGAGTTTAGGGTTTAGGGTTTAGTGTTTTGGGTTTAGGGTTTAGGGTTTAGGGTGTAAGGTTTGGGGTTTAGGGTTTAGGGTTTAGCGTTTAGGGTTTAGGGTTTTAGGGTTTGGGTTTTTGGGTTTTGGGTTTAGGTTTTAGGGTTTAGGTCTTAATGTTTTGGGTTTAGGTTTTAGGGTTTAGGTCTTAAGGTTTAGGGTTTAGGGTTTAGGGTTTAGTGTTCAGGGTTTAAGGGTTAGGGTTTAGGGTTTAGGGCTTAAGGTTTAGGGTTTTGGGGTTTAAGGTTTAGGGTTTTAGAGTTTAGGGTTTAGTGCTAAGGTTTAGGGTTTAGGGCCTCTGGTTTAGGGTTTAGGGTTTAGTTTTTTCATTTTTGCGTTTTTGGGTTTTAGGATTTAGGGTTTAGGGATTAGGGTTTAGTGTTTAGGGTTTAGGGTTTAGGGTTTTGGGTTAGGGTTTACGGTTTGGGGTTTAGTGTTTAGCGTTTTGGGTTTAGCGTTTTGGGTTTGGGGTTTAGGTTTTATGTGGTTAGGTTTTAGGGATTCGGGTTTGAGGTTTAGGATTTAGGGTTTAGGGTTTAGGGTTTTGGGTTTTGGATTTAGGGTTTAGGGTTTTGGGTTTTGGGTTTTTGGGTCTGGGGTTTAGGGTTGACGGTTTACGGTTGAGGGTATAGTGTTTTGTATTTAGGGTTTAGGGTTTAGGGTTACGATTTAGGGTTTAAGATTTTAGCTTTTAGGGTTTAGGGTTTAGGGTTATAGGGTTTTGGGTTTCAGGTTTAGGGTTTACTGATTGGGGTTATGGTATAGGGTTCAGGGTTTAGGGTTTAGGGTTTAGGGTTTAGGGTTTAGGGTTTTAAGGTATAGGGTTTAGGGTTTAGGGGTTAAGTTTTAGGGCTTAGGTTTTAAGGTTTAGGATTTACGGTTTCGGGTTTAAGGTTTTGGATTTAGGGTTTAAGGTTTAGGGTTTAGGGTTAAGGAATTAGGGTTTAGGGTTTAGGGTATAGTTTTTAGTATTTAGGGTTTACGGTTTAGGGTTAGGGTTTAAGGTTTGGTGTTTTGGATTTTGGGTGTAGGGTTTAGGGTTTAGGGTTTTGGGGTTTAGGGTTTAGGGTTTAGGGTTTAGGTTTTAGGGTTTTGGTTTTAGGGTTTAGGGTTCAAGGTTTAGGGTTTAGGGCTTAGGGTTTTGGGTATAGTGTTTAGTATTTAGGGTTTACGGTTTAGGGTTAGGGTTTAGGGTTTAGTGTTTTTGATTTAGGGTTTAGGGTTTAGGGTTTAGGTTTTAGGGTTTAGGTTTTTGGGTTTAAGGTTTAGGGTTTAGGGTTTAGGGTTTAGGGTTGAGAGTTTAGGGAATAGGGTTTGCGGTTTAGGGTTTAGCATTATAGGGTTTGGGGTTTCGGGTTTAGGTTTTTTGGTTTAAGGTTTAGGGTTTAGGGTTTAAGGTTTAGGGTTTTGAATTTAGGGATTAGGTTCTGCGATTTAGGGTTTAGGGTTATAGGGTTTTGGGTTGAGGGTTTAGGGTTTAGAATTATGGCTTAGGGTTTAAGGTTTAGGGTTTTTGGGGTCTAGTGTGTAGGCTTTAGGGTTTTGGGTCTAGGGTTTAGGGTTAGGGTTTAGGGTTTGGTGTTTAAAGTTTAGGATTTAGGGTTTGGGGTTTAGGGTTTAAGTGTTTAGGTTTTAAGGGTTAAGTTTTAGGGTTTAGGGTTTACGGTTGTAGGGTCTTCGGTTTAGGGTTTGGGGTTTATTGTTTAGTATTTACGGTTTAGGGTTTATGTTTTAGGGTTTAGGGAATTGTGTTTGGTATTTAGGGTTTAGGGTTTTGTGTTTAGGGTTTAGGGTTTAGGGTTTAGGGTTTAAGGTTTAGGGTTTAGGGTTTAGGGCTTACGGTTTACAGGTGTGGCTTTAGGGTTTTGGGTTTAGGGTTTAGGCTTTAAGGTTTTGGGTTTTGGGTTTAGGGCTTACGATTTAGGTGTTTAGGTTTAGGGTTTAGGGTTTTGGGTTATAGGGTTTCAGGTTTAGGGTCTTGGGTTTGGCGTTAGGATTTGTGTTTAGGGTGTAGGGTTTAGGGATTAGGGTTTTAGGGTCTAAGGTTTTGGGTTCAAGGTTTAGTTTTTAGGGTTTTTGTTTTGGGGTTAAGGTTTAGGGTTTAGGGTTTAGGATTTAGAGTTTAGGGTTTAGGGTTTAGGGTTTAGCGTTTAGTTCTAAGGTTTAGGGTTTAGGGCCTAGTGTTTAGGGTTTACAGTTTAGGATTTACGATTTTCCTTTTTGGGTTTTAGGGTTTAGGATTTACGATTTAGGGTTTAGGGTTTAGAGTTTAGTGTTTAGGGTTTAGGGTTTAGGGTCTAGGGTTTAGAGTTTACCGTTTAGGGTTTAGCGTTTGGGGTTTAGCGTTTAAATATTTTGGTTTTAGGGTTTAGGGTTCAGGGTTTAGGATTTAGTGGTTAGGGTTTAAGGTTTTTGATTTAGGGTTTAGGGTTTAGGGTCTAGGGTTTTAGGGTTTAGGGTTTAGGGTTTACGGTTTTGAGTTTAATGTATAGTGTTTAGTATTTAGGGTTAGGGTTTAGGGTTAGGGTTTACTGTTTAGTGTTTTGGATTTAGGGTTTAGGGTTTAGGGTTTAGGGTTTTAGGGGTTAGGGTTCAGGGTTTAAGTTTTAGGGTTTAGATTTTAGGGTTTAGGGTTTAGGGTTCACAGTTTGTGATTTAGGGTTTAGGGTTTTGAGTTTAGTGTATAGTGTTTAGTATTTAGGGTTTAGGGTTTAGGGTTTAGTCTTTTGGATTCAGGGTTTAGGGTTTAGGGTTTAGGGGTTAGGGTCTAGGGTTTAGGGTTTAAGTTTTAGGGTTTAGGGTTTAGGTTTTAGGGTTCGAGAATTAGGGTTTAGGGTTTAGGGTTTAGGGTTTTAGGGTTTTGGGTTTTGGATTTTGGGTTTAGGGTTTAGGGTATAGTGTTTAGTATTTTGGGTTTAGGGTTTACGGTTAGGGTTTAGGGTTTAGTGTTTTTGATTTAGGGTTTAGGGTTTAGAGTTTAGTGTTTAGGGTTTAGGGTTTAGGTTTTTGGGTATAAGTTTTAGGGTTTAGGGTTTAGGGCTTTGGGTTTAGGGTTTAGGGTATATTGTTTAGTATTTAGGGTTTAGGGTTTAGGGTTTAGGGTATAGTGTTTTGGATTTTGGGTTTAGGGTTTAGGGTTTTGGGTTTTAGGGTTCAGGGTTTAGGGTTTATGTTTTAGGTTTTAGGGTTTAGGTTTTAGGGTTTAGGGTTTAAAGTTTAGCGTTTAGGGTTTTGGGTTTAGGGCTTAGGGTTATAGGCTTTAGGGTTTCGGGTTTAGGGATTGGGGTTAGGGTTTAGGTTTTAGCGTTCAGTGTTTTTAGGGTCTAGTGTGTAGGGTTTAGGTTTTTGGGTTACGTTTTAGGGTTTTGTGTTTAAAGTTTAGGGCTTAGGGTTGAGGATTTTGGTGTTTAGGTTTTAGAGTTTAGGGTTTAGGGCTATGGATTTAGGGTTTTGGGTTTAGGGGGTTGGGTTTTAGGATTTTGGGCTTAGGGTTTATGGTTTAGGGTTTAGTGTTTAGGGTTTAAGGTTTAGGGTTTGGGGTTTAGGGTTTAGGGTTTATGGGTTAGGTTTCGAGTTTAGGGTTAGGGTTTAGGGTTTAGGGTTCTAGGTTTAGTGCATTGGATTTATTGTCTTGGGTTTAGCGTTTAGGGTTTTAGGGTTTAGGGTTTAGGGTTTATGGTTTAGGGTATTGGATTTAAGTTTTAGGGTTTAGTGTTTAGGGTTTTAGGTTTTAGGGTTTAAGGTTTAGGGTTTAGGGGTTAGGGTTTAAGGTTTAGGGTTTAGGGGTTAGCCATTACTTTTGGATTTTAGGGTTTAGGGCTTAGGGTTTAGGGTTTAGAGTTTTCATTTTTGGGCTTTCGGGTTTAGGATTTAAGGTTCAGTGTTTAGGGTTTAGGGTTTAAGGTATAGGGTTTAGGGTTTAGGGTTAGGGTTTACGATCTAGGGTCTAAGGTTTAGGGTTTAGGGTACAGTGTTTTGTATTTAGTGTTTAGGGTTTAAGGTTAGTGTTTTGGGTTTAGTGTTCTGGATTCAGGGTTTAGGGTTTAGGGTTTAGAGTTTAGGGTTTAGGGTTTTAGGGTTTGGGGTTTTAGGGTATAACGTTTGGGGTTTAGGGTTTTATTTTTAGGTCTAGGTTTTAGGGTTTAGGGTTTACGAATTCTGGTTTAGGGTTTTTGATTTAGGGTTTAGGGTTTAGGGTTTAGGGTTTTAGGGTTGAGAGTTAAGGATTTAGGGTTTAGGGTTTTGGGTATAGTGTTTAGTATTTAGGATTTAGTGTTTAGGGTTAGGTTTTAGGTTTTAGGGTTTTGGTTTTAGGCTTTAGCGTTCAGGGATTGGGGTTTAGGGCTTAGGGTTTAGGGTATAGTGTTTAGCATTTAGGGTTTAGGGTTTAGGGTTAGGTTTCTGGGTTTGGTGTTTTGGATTTAGGGTTTAGTGTTTAGGGTTTAGGTTTTAGGGTTTAGGTTTTTGGGTTTAGGGTTTAGGGTTTAGGGTGTAGGGTTTAGTGTTTAGGAATTAGAGTTTGGGGTTTAGGGTTTAGGGTTTAGGGTTATAGGGTTTTGGGTTTCGAGTGTAGTGTTTAGGGTTAGGGTTAGGGTTTAGTGTTTAAAGTTTAGGGCTTAGGGTTTAGAGTTTGGGGTTTAGGGTTTAGGGTTTAGGTTTTTAGGTTTTAGGGTTTAGCGGTTAGGGTTTAGGGTTTAGGGCTTTGGATTTAGGGTTTAGGGTTTAGGGTTTAGTGTTTTAGGGTCTTGGGGTTAGGGTTTGGGGTTTATTGTTTAGATTTTAGGGTTTAGGGTTTAGGTTTTAGGGTTTAGAGTATAGTGTTTAGTATTTAGGGCTTAGGGCATTAGGGTTTAGTGTTTTGGATTTAGGGTTTGGGGTTTTAGGGTTTGGGGTTTAGGGTTTGGGGTTTAGGTTTTAGGTCTTAGGTTTTAGGGTTCAGGGTTTAGGGTTTAGGGTTTAGGGTTTAGACTTTAGGGTTTAGGGTTTAGGGTTGTACGGTTTAGGGTTTAGGGTTTAGGGTTTAGGGTTTAGGGTTTTTCGGGTGTAGTGTGTTGGGTTTAGGGTTTAGGGTTTAGGGTTAGGTTTTAGCGTTTAGTGTTTAAAATTTAGGGCTACGGGTATAGGGTTTAGGGTTTAGGGTTTAGGGTTTGGGGTTTAGGGTTTAGGGTTTAAGGTTTAGGGTTTAGGGTTTAGGGCTTATGGTTTATGGATATTTTTTTAGGGTTTAGGGTTTGGGGTTAGGGTTTAGGGTTTAGGGTTTACAATTTAAGGCTTAGGGTTTAGGGTTTAGGGTTCAGGTTTAGGGTTAGGGCTTAGGGTTTAGGGTTTAGGGGCTAGGGTTAGGGTTTAGGGTTTAGTATTTAGGGTTTAAGGGTTAGGGTTTAGGGTTTAGGGCTTAAGATTTAGGGTTTTGGGGTTTAGGTTTTAGGGTGTCAGAGTTTAGGGTTTAGTGCTAATGTTTAGGGTTTGGGGCCTCAAGTTTAGGGTTCAGGGTTTAGGGTTTCGGGTTTATGGTTTTCGTTTTTGGGATTTAGGGTTTAGCATTCAGGGTTTAGTGATTTGTGTTTAGTGTTTAGTGTTTAGGGTTTAGTGTTTAGGGTTCAGGGTTTATGGTATTCGTTTTTGGGTTTTAGGGTTTAGGATTCAGGGTCTAAAAATTAGGGTTTTGTGTTTAGGGTTTAGGGTTGTGGTTTGGGGTTTAGGGTTTAGGGTTTCGGGTTGAGGGTTTAGGGTTTGGGGTTTAGGGTTTACGTATTTAGGTTTTAGAGTTTAGGTTTTAAGGTTTAGTGTTTTTTGTTTAGGATTTAGTGTTTAGGGTTTAGGGTTTAGGGTTTTGGATTTAGGGTTTAGGGTTTAGGGTTTTAGGGTTTAGGGTTTAGGGTTAAGGGTTTAGGGTTTAGGGTATAGTGTTTTTTATTTTGGGTTTAGGGTTTAGGGTTTAATGTTTTGGATTTTGGGTTAAGGGTTTAGGGTTTAGGAAATTGGATCTAAGGTTTTGGATTTAGCATTTAGGGTTTTAGGGTTTAGCGTTTAGGGTTTAGGGTTTAGTATTCAGGGTATAGGGTTTAGGGTTTAAGATTGATGGTTTTGGGTGTAGGGTTTCAGGTTTAAGGCTTACGGTTTAGGGTTTGAGTTTAAGGTTTAGAGTTTAGGGGTTATGACATTACTTTTGGGTTTTAGGGTTTAGGTTTTAGTGTTAGGGTTTATGGTTTTGAGCTTAGGGTTTAATGTTTAGGGTTAGGGTTTTCGTTTTTCAGTTTTAGGGTTTGGGATTTAGGGTTTAGTTTTTAGGGTTTCAGGTCTATGTTTTAGGGTTTAGGGTCTAGGGTTTAGGGTTTGGGGTTTAGGGTTTAGGGTATAGTGTTTTGTATTTAGGGTTTAGGGTTTAGGGTTAAGGTTTAGGGTCTTGGGTTTAGGTTTTAGGGTTTAGGGTATAGTGTTTTGTATTTAGGGTTAGGGTTTAGGGTTTAGTGTTTAGGGTTTAGGGTTTAGGGTATACGGTTTAGCGTTTAGGGTTAGGGTTTAGGGTTTAGGGTTTAGGGTTTAGGGTTTAGGGTATAGTGTTTTGTATTTAGGGTTTAGGGTTTAGGGTTAGGGTTTAGTTTTTTGGATTTAGGGTTTAGGGTTTTTGGGTATAGGGTTTAGGGTTTAGGGTTTAAGTTTTAGGGTTTAGGTTTTGGGGTTTACGATTTACGGTTTCAGGTTTAGGGTTTTGGATTTAGGGTTTAGGGTTTTAGGGTTTAGGGTTAAGGATTTATGGTTTATGGGTTAGGGTTTTAGGGTATAGGTTTTAGGGTTTTTTGTTTAGGGTTTTGGGTTTTATTTTTAGAGTTTAGGGTTTAGGGTTTAGGGTTATAGGGTTTTGGGTTTAATGTTTTGGGTTTACGGATTGGGGTTAGGGTATAGGGTTCAGGGTTTAGGGTTTTTAACGTCTAGTGTGTAGGGTTTAGGGTTCAGGGTTTAGGGTTAGGTTTTAGGGTTTAGTGTTTAAAGTTTCGGACTTAGAGTTTAGGGTTTAGGTTTTAGGGTTTAGGGTTTAGGGTTTAGGGTTTAGGGTTTAGGGTTTAGGGTTTAAGGTTTAGGGTTTTGGATTTGGGGTTTAAGGTTTAGGGCTTATGGTTTAGGTGTTTGGGTTTAGGGTTATAGGGTTTAAGGTTTAGGGTTTCGGGTCTATGGTTTTCGTTTTGGGGTTAGGATTTGGGTTTAGGGTGCAGGGTTTGGGGTTTAAGGTTTTTAGGGTCTAAGTTTATGGTTTAAGCTTTAGGGTTTGGGTTTAGGGGTTAGGTTTTAGGGTTTAGGGTTTAGGATTTTTGGTTTAGGGTTTAGGGTTTAGCGTTTAGGTTTTGGGTTTAGGGTTTAGGGTTTAGGGTTTAGGGTTTAGGGTTTAGGTTTTGGGTTTAGGGTTCGGGTTTAGCGTTTAGGGTTTAGAGTTTAGGGTTTACGATTTAAGGTTTTGGGTTTAGGGTTTAGTGTTTAGGGTTTGACGGTTAAGGTTTAGGGTTTAGGGCTTAAGGTTTAGGGTTTTACGGTTTAAGGTTTAGGGTTTTAGAGTTTAGGGTTTAGTGCTAAGGTTTTGGGTTTAGGGCCTCAGGTTTAGGGTTTAGGGTTTAGGGTTTAAGGTTTAGTTTTTTCATTTTTGGGTTTTAGGGTTTAGGATTTTGGGTTTAAGGATTAGGGTTTAGTGTTTAGGGTTTAGGGTTTCGAGTTTCGGGTTTAGGGTTAGTGTTTAGGGTTTAGGGTTTAGAATTTTGGGTTTAGCGTTTAGGGTTTGGCGTTTAGGTTTTACGTGGTTAGGTTTTAGTGTTTAGGTTTTAGGGTTTAGGGTTTGAGGTTTAGGATTTAGGGTTTAGGGTTTAGGGTTTTGGATTTAGGGTTTAGGGTTTTGGGTTTGGGGTTTTAGGGTTTTGGGTTTAGGGTTTAGGGTTTCTGGTTTAGGGTATAGTGTTTTGTATTCAGGCTTTAGGGTTTAGGGTTAGGGTTTAGGGTTTAGGGTTTTTGGTTTTAGGGCTTAGGGTTTAGGGTTTAAGGTTTAGGGTTTAGTGTTTTGTATTTAGGGTTTAGGGTTTAGAGTTTTGGGTTTTGGGTTTAGGGATTAGGGTTTAGGGTTTAGGGTGTAGGGTTTAAGGTTTATGCTTCTGAGTTTAGGGTTTAAGGTTTAGGGCTTACGATTTGGGGTTTGGGGTTCAAGGTTTAGGGTTTAGGGGTTACGACATTACTTTTGGGTTTTTGGGTTTAGGTTTTAGTGCTAGGGTTTATGGTTTTGGGCGTAAGGTTTAGGGTTTAGGGTTTTTGATTTTCGATTTTAGGGTTGCGGATTTAGGGTTTAGGGTTTAGGGTTTAGGGTCTAGGGTTTAGGGTTTAGGGTTTAGAGTTTAGGGTATAGTGTTTTGTATTTAGGGTTTAGGGTATAGGATTAAGGGTCTAGGGTTTAGGGTTTAGGGTTTAGGGTATAGTGTTTTGTATTTAGGGTTTAGGGTTTAGGGTTATTGAGTTTTGGGTTTCAGGTTTAGGGTTTACGGATTGGGGTTTGGGTATAGGGTTCAGGGTTTAGGGTTTTTAGGGTCTAGTGTGTAGGGTTTAGGGTTTAGGGTTTACAGTTAGGTTTTAGGGTTTAGTGTTTAAAGTTTCGGGCTTAGGGTTTAGGGTTTACCGTTTAAGGATTAGGGTTTTGGATTTGGGGCCTAAGGCTTAGGGCTTACGATTTTGGGGTTAGAGTTTAGGGTTATAGGGTTTAGGGTTTAGGGTTTCGGGCTTGTGGTTTAGGTTTTGGGGTTAGGATTTTGGTTTAGGGTGTAGGGTTTAGGGTTTAAGGTTTTTAGGGTCTAAGTTTAGGATTTGGGGTTAGAGGTTAAGTTTTAGGGTTTAGGGTTTAGGATTTTTGGTTTAGGGTTTAGGATTTAGCGTTTAGGTTTTAGGGTTTAGGGTTTAGGGTTTGGGGTTTGGGTTTGGGTTTTAGGGTTTGGGTTTAGCGTTTAGGGTTTAGGGTTCAGGATTTAGGATTTAAGGTTTAGGGTTTAGGGTTTAGGGTGTAGGGTTTAGGGTTTAGTGTTTAGGGTTTGAGGGTTAAGGTTTAGGGTTTAGGGCTTAACATTTAGGGTTTTAGGGTTTAAGGTTTAGGGTTTTAGAATTTAGGGTTTAGGGCCTCAGGTTTAGGGTTTAGGGTTTAGTGTTTAAGGTTTTGTTTTTTCATTTTTGGGTTTTAGGGTTTAGGATTTTGGGTTTAAGGATTAGGGTTTAGTGTTTAGGGTTTAGGTTTTAGGGTTTAGGGTTAGTGTTTAGGGTTTAGTGTTTAGGGTTTAGGGTTTAGAATTTTGGGTTTAGCGTTTAGGGTTTGGCGTTTAGGTTTTATGTGGTTAGGTTTTAGTGTTTAGGTTTTAGTGTTTAGGGTTTAAGGTTTAGGATTTGGGGTTTAGGGTTCAGGGTTTTGGATTTAGGGTTTAGGGTTTTGGGTTTAGGGTTTTAGGGTTTAGGGTTTACGGTTTGCGGTTTACGGTATAGTGTTTTGTATTTAGGCTTTAGGGTTTAGGGTTAGGGTTTAGGGTTTAGGGTTTTAGGTTTTAGGGCCTAGGGTTTTGGGTTTAGGGTTTAGGGTTTAAGGTATGGTGTTCATTATTTAGGGTTTAGGGTTTAGGGTTTAATGTTTTGGGTTTAGGGTTTAGGGTTTAGAGTTCAGGGTTTCGGTTTAGGGTTTAGGGTTTAGGTTTTTGGGTTAAGGTTTTAGGGTTTAGGGT
Organism: Malania oleifera; assembly: GCF_029873635.1. Lineage (NCBI taxonomy): Eukaryota > Viridiplantae > Streptophyta > Magnoliopsida > Santalales > Ximeniaceae > Malania > Malania oleifera. Next base: position 12,729 of record NW_026651721.1, on the reverse strand, counting down.
TTTGGGTTTAGGGTTTAGGGTTTTAGGGTTTAGCGTTAAGGGTTTAGGGTATAGCGTTTAAGGTTTTAGTCTTTAGGGTTTTGGGTTTTGGGTTTTGGATTTGATGTTTAGTTTTTATAGGTTTCGGGTTTTGGATTTGATGTTTAGTTTTTAGGGTTTAGGGTTTAGGGTTTAGGGTTTAGGGTTTGGTGTTTAAGGTTTAGGGTTTAGGGTTTACGACATAGGGTTTAGGGTTTTAGGGTTGACGGTTTAGTGTTAGGGTTTAGGATTTAGGGCTTAGGGTTTAGGGTTTAGGGTTTAGGGTTTAGGGTTTAGGGTTCGGGGTTTTCGTTTTTGGGTTTTAGGTTTAGGGTTTAGGGTTTAACGTTTAGTGTTTAGTGTTTAGGGTTTAGGGTTTAGGGTTTAGGGTTTAGGGTTAGGGCTTAGGGTTTAGGGTTTAGGGTTAGGGTTTTAGGGTTTAAGGTTTTGGGTTTAGGGTTTAGGGTTTCTGATTTAAGGTTTAGGGTTTCGGGTTTAGGGTTTATTGTTCAGGGTTTAAGGGTTAGGGTTAGGGTTTTAGGGTTTAATGTTTAGGGTTTTGAGTTTGGGGTTTAGTGCTAAGGTTTAGGGTTTAGGGTCTTTGGTTTAGGGTTTTGGGTTTAGTTTTTTCAGTTTTGCGTTTTAGGGTTTAGGATTTAGGGTTTAGGGATTAGGGTTTAGTGTTTTGGGTTTAGCGTTTAGGGTTTATGGTTTAGGGTTTAGGTTTAAGGTTTACGGTTTAGGGTTTAGGGTTTAGCGTTTTGGGTTTGGGTTTAGGTTTTACGTGGTTAGGTTTTAGGGACTAGGGTTTGAGGTTTAGGATTTTGCGTTTAGGGTTTAGGATTTTTGATTTATGGTTTAGGGTTTTCGGGTCTAGGGTTTACGGTTTACGGTTTAGGGTATAGTGTTTTGTATTTAGGGTTTAGGGTTTAGGGTTTAAAGTTTTAGCTTTTAGGGTTTTGGGTTTAGGGTTGTAGGGTTTAGGGTTTCATGTTTTGGGTTTACTGATTGGGGTTAGGGTTCAGGGTTTAGGGTTTTTAGGGTCTAGTGTATAGGGTTGAGGGTTTAGGGTTAGGTTTTAGGGTTTATTGTTTAATGTTTCGGGCTTAGGGTTTATGGTTTAGGTTTTGGGGTTTAGGGTTTAGGGTTTAGGGTTTGGGGTCTAAGGTTTAGCGTTTAGGGTTTAGGGTTTAAGGTTTAGGGTTTTGGATTTGGGGTTTAAGGTTTTGGGCTTACGGTTTAGGGTTATAAGGTTTTTGGTTTAAAGTTTCAGGTCGACGGTTTATGTTTTCGGGTTAGGATTTGGGTTTAGGGTGTTGGGTTTACGGTTTAAGGTTTTTAGGGTCTGATTTTAGGGTTTAGGTTTTAGGGTTTAGGTTTAGGGGTTAGGTTTTAAGGTTTAGGGTTTAGGGTTTAGGGTTTAGCGTTTAGGTTTTAGGGTTTAGGGTTTACGGTTTACGATTTAGGTTTCGGGTTTAGGGTTAGGGTTTAGCGTTTTGGGTTTAGGGTTTAGGGTTTACGATTTAAGGTTTAGGGTTTAGGGTTTAGTGTTTAGGGTTTGAGGGTTTAGGTGTAGGGTTTAGAGCTTAAGGTTAAGGGTTTTAGGGTTTAAGGTTTAGGGTTTTAGAGTTTAGGTTTTAGTGCTAAGCTTTGGGGTTTAAGGTTTAGTTTTTTCATTTTTGGGATTTAGGGTTTAGGATTTTTGGTTTAAGGATTAAGGTTTTGTGTTTAGGGTTTAGGTCTTCGGGTTTAGGGTTATTTTTTTGGGTTAAGGGTTTAGGGTTTAGCATTTTGGTTTTAGCGTTTAGGGTTTGGCGTTTAGGTTTTACGTGGTTAGGTTTTGTGTTTAGGTTTTTGGTTTTATTGTTTGAGGTTTAGGATTTAGGGTTTTCGGTTTTGGGTTTAGGGTTTTGGATTTTGGGTTTAGGGTTTGAGGGTTTAGGGTTTAGGGTTTAGGGTTTAGGGTATAGTGTTTTGTATTTAGGCTTTTAAGTTTAGGGTTAGGGTTTAGGGTTTTAGGTTTTAGGGCCTAGGGTTTAGGGTTTAGGGTTTAGGGTTTAGGGTATGGTGGTTTGTATTTAAGGTTTAGGGTTTAAGGTTTAGTGTTTTGGGTTTAGGGTTTAGGGTTTAGAGTTTTGGGTTTTGGGTTTAGGGTTTAGGGTTTAGTGTTTAGGATTTATGTTTTAGGGTTAAGGTTTTAGGGTTCAGGGTTTAGTGTTTAGGGTTCAGGGTTTAGGGTTTAGGGTTTTAGGGTTTAGCATTTAGGGTTTAGGTTTTAGCGTTTAGGGTTTTAGTGTTTAGGGTTTAGGGTTTTGGGTTTTGGGTTTAGTGTTTAGTATTTAGGGTCTAGGGTCTAGGGTTTTGGGTTTTGGGTTTAGGGTTAAGGTTTAGGGTTTAGGGTTTAGGGTTTGGTGTTTAAGGTTTAGGGTTTAGGGGTTACGACATAGGGTTTAGGGTTTAGTGCTCGGGATTCGCGTTTAGGGCTTAGGGTTTTGGGTTTAGGGTTTAGGGTTCAGGGTTTTAATTTTTGGGTTTTAGGGTTTATGCTTTAAGGTTTAGTGTTTAGGGTTTAGGGTTTAGGGTTAGGGCATAGGGTTTAAGGTTTAGGGTTTAGGGTTTAGGGTTTAGGGTTTAGGGTATAGTGTTAAGTATTTAGGGTTTAGGGTTTTGGTTTAGGGTTTAGGGTTTAAGGTTTAGGGTTTAGGGTTTAGGGTTTCTGAGTTAAGGTTTAGGGTTTAGAGTTTAGGGTTTAGTGTTCGGGGTTTAAGGGTTAAGGTTTTGTGTTTAGGGCCTAAGGTTTAGGGTTTTAGAGTTTAGTATTTAGTGCTAAGGTTTAGGGTTTAGGGCCTCTGGTTTAGGGTTTGGGGTTTAGGGTTTAGGGTTTAGGGTTTAGTTTTTTCATTTTTGCATATTGGGTCTAGGATTTAGGGTTTAGGGATTAGGGTTTAGTGTTTAGGGTTTAGGGTTTAGGGTTAGGGTTTACGGTTTTGCGTTTTGGGTTTTGCATTTAGGGTTTGGGGTTTAGGTTTTACGTGGTTAGGTTTTAGGGATTAGGGTTTGAGGTTTAGGATTTAGGGTTTGGGGTTTAGGGTTTTGGGTTTTGGGTTTTGGGTTTTGGGTTTTAGCGTCTAGGGTTTAGGCTTTACGTTTTACGATTTGGGGTGTAGTGTTTTGTATTTAGGGTTTAGGGTTGAGGGTTAGTGTCTACGGTTTAGGGTTTTAGGGTTTAGGGTTTAGGGTTTTGGGTTTAGGGTATAGTATTTTGTATTTACGGTTTTTGGTTTAGGGTTTAGTGTTTTGGATTTAGGTTTCGGGTTTAGGGTTTAGGGTTTAGGGTTCAGGTTTTAGGGTTTTAGGGTTTAGGTTTTAGGGTTTACGATTTAGGGTTTTGGATTTAGGGTTTAGGGTTTTAGGTTTGGGGTTTTAGGGTTTACGGTTTACGGTTTACAGTTTAGGGTATAGTGTTTTGTATTTAGTGTTTAGGGTTTAGGGTTAGGGTTTAGGGTTTAGGGTTTTAGGTTTTAGGGCCTAGGGTTTAGGGTTTAGGGTTTACGGTATGTTGTTTTGTATTTAGGGTTTAAGGTTTAGGGTTTAGTGTTTTCGGTTTAGGGTTTAGGGTTTAGAGTTTTGGGTTTTGGGTTTAGGGTTTAGGTTTTAGGGTTAAGGTTTTAGGGTTTAGGGTTTTGCGTTTCCGGTTTAGTGTTTAGGGTTCAGGGTTGAGGGTTTAGGGTTTTAGGGTTTAGCATTTAGGGTTTAGGGTTTAGCGTTCAGGGTTTTAGTCTTTAGGGTTTAGAGTTTAGGGTTTTGGGTTTTGGGTTTACTGCTTAGTTTTTGGGGTTTGGGGTTTAGGGTTTAGGGTTTAGGGTTTAGGGTTTAGGGTTTAGGGGTTACTACGTCGGGTTTAGAGTTTTAGGGTTTTAGGGTTTAGGGTTTAGTGCTAGGGTTTAGGGTTTAGGGCTTAGGGTTTAGGGTTTAGCGTTTAGGGTTCAGGGTTTTCATTTTTGGGTTTTAGGGTTTAGAGTTTAGGGTTTAGGTATTAGGGTTTGGTGTTTAGGATTTAGGGTTTAGGGTTTCGGGTTTAGGGTTAGGGCTTAGGGTTTAGGGTTTAAGGTTTAGGTTATAGTGTTTAGTATTTAGGGTTTAGGGTTCAAGTTTTGGGTTTTGGGTTTAACGTTTTGGGTTTAGGGTTTAAGGTTTCTAATTTAAGATTTACGGTTTAGGGTTTAGGGTTTAGGGTTTAGGGCTCGGGTTTAGGGTTTAGTGCTTAAGGTTTAGGGTTTTAGGGTTTAAGGTTTAGGGTTTTTGAGTTTAGGGTTTAGTACTATGGTTTAAGGTTTAGGGCCTCTGGTTTAGGTTTTAGGGTTTAGTTTTTTCATTTTTGCATCTTAGGGTTTAGGATTTAGGGTTTAGGGATTAAGGTTTAGTGTTTAGGTTTAGCGTGTAGGGTTTATGGTTTAGGGTTTAGGGTTAAGGTTTACAGTTTAGGGTTTTGGGTTTAGCATTTTGGGTTTGGGGTTTAGGTTTTACTTTGTTAGGTTTTAGGGATTAGGGTTTGAGGTTTAGGATTTTGGATTTAGGGTTTTGGGTTTAGGGTTTCCGGTTTTGGGGTCTAGGGTTTAGGGTTTACGGTTTATGGTTTAGGGTAGAGTATTTTGTATTTAGAGTTTAGGGTTTAGGGTTTAAGGTTTTAGCTTTTAGGGTTTAGGGTTATAGGGTTTAGGGTTTCAGGTTTAGGGTTTACTGATTGGGGTTAGGGTATAGGGTTCAGGGTTTAGGGTTTTTAGGGTCTAGTGTGTAAGGTTTAGGGTTTAGGGTTTAGGGTTAGGTTTTAGGGTTTAGTGTTTAATGTTTCGGGCTTAGGGTTTAGGGTTTAGGGTTTAGGGTTTAGGGTTTAAGGTTTAGCGTTTAGGGTTTAGGGTTTAAGGTTTAGGGTTTTGGATTTGGGGTTTAAGGTTTAGGGCTTACAATTTTGCGGTTTGGGTTTAGGGTTTACAGTTTCGGGTCTATGGTTTGGGTTTTAGGTTTAGGATTTGGGTTTAGGGTGTAAGGTTTAGGGTTTAAGGTTTTTAGGGTCTAAGTTTAGGGCTTAGGTTTTAGGGTTTGGGTTTAGGGGTTAGGTTTTAGGGTTTAGGTTTTTGGATTTTTGGTTTTGGGTTTAGGGTCTAGGGTTTAGCGTTTAGGTTTTAGCGTTTAGCATTTATGGTTTAGAGTTTAGGTTTAAGGTTTACGGTTTAGGGTTTAGGGTTTAGCGTTTTTGGTTTGGGTTTAGGTTTTACGTGGTTAGGTTTTAGGGATTAGGGTTTGAGGTTTAGGATTTTGCATTTAGGGTATAGGGTTTTGGATTTAGGGTTTAGGGTTTTGGGGTCTAGGGTTTACGGTTTACGGTTTACGGTTTAGGGTATAGTGTTTTGTATTTAGGGTTTAGGGTTTAGGGTTTAAAGTTTTAGCTTTTAGGGTTTAGGGTTTAGGGTTTAATGTTTCGGGCTTAGGGTTTAGGGTTTAGGTTTTGGGGTTTAGGGTTTAGGGTTTAGGGTTTAGGGTTTAGGGTTTAGGGTTTAGGGTTTAGGGTTTTTAGGGTCTAGTGTGTAGGGTTTAGGGTTTAGGGTTTAGGGTTTAGGGTTAGGTTTTAGGGTTTAGTGTTTAATGTTTCGGGCTTAGGGTTTAGGGTTTAGGTTTTGGGGTTTAGGGTTTAGGGTTTGGGGTCTAAGGTTTAGCGTTTAGGGTTTAGGGTTTAAGGTTTAGGGTTTTGGATTTGGGGTTTAAGGTTTAGGGCTTACGGTTTTGGGGTTTGGGTTTAGGGTTATAAGGTTTTTGGTTTAAAGTTTCGGGTCTACGGTTTAGGTTTTCGGGTTAGGATTTGGGTTTAGGGTGTTGGGTTTACGGTTTAAGGTTTTTAGGGTCTAATTTTAGGGTTTAGGTTTTAGGGTTTAGGTTTAGGGGTTAGGTTTTAAGGTTTAGGGTTTAAGATCTTTGGTTTAGGGTTTAGGGTTTAGGGTTTAGCGTTTAGGTTTTAGGGTTTAAGGTTTACGGTTTAGGGTTTAGGTTTCGGGTTTAGGGTTAGGGTTTAGCATTTTGGGTTTAGGGTTTAGGGTTTACGATTTAAGGTTTAGGGTTTAGGGTTTATTGTTTAGGGTTTGAGGGTTAAGGTGTAGGGTTTAGGGCTTAAGGTTAAGGGTTTTAGGGTTTAAGGTTTAGGGTTTTAGAGTTTAGGTTTTAGTGCTAAGGTTTGGGGTTTAAGGTTTAGTTTTTTCATTTTTGGGATTTAGGGTTTAGGATTTTTGGTTTAAGGATTAAGGTTTTGTGTTTAGGGTTTAGGTCTTCGGGTTTAGGGTTATTTTTTTGGGTTAAGGGTTTAGGGTTTAGCATTTTAGGTTTAGCGTTTAGGGTTTGGCGTTTAGGTTTTACGTGGTTAGGTTTTTGTGTTTAGGTTTTTGGTTTTATGGTTTGAGGTTTAGGATTTAGGGTTTTCGGTTTTGGGTTTAGGGTTTTGGATTTAGGGTTTTGGGTTTTGGGTTTAGGGTTTGAGGGTTTAGGGTTTAGGGTTTAGGGTTTAGGGTATAGTGTTTTGTATTTAGGCTTTTAGGTTTAGGGTTAGGGTTTAGGGTTTAGGGTTTTAGGTTTTAGGGCCTAGGGTTTAGGGTTTAGGGTTTAGGGTATGGTGGTTTGTATTTAGGGTTTAGGGTTTAAGGTTTAGTGTTTTGGGTTTAGGGTTTAGGGTTTAGAGTTTTGGGTTTTGGGTTTAGGGTTTAGGGTTTAGTGTTTAGGATTTATGTTTTAGGGTTAAGGTTTTAGGGTTCAGGGTTTAGTGTTTAGGGTTTAGGGTTTAGGGTTTAGGGTTTTAGGGTTTAGCGTTTAGGGTTTAGGTTTTAGCATTTGGGGTTTTAGTGTTTAGGGTTTAGGGTTTAGGGTTTTGGGTTTTGGGTTTAGTGTTTAGTATTTAGGGTTTAGGGTTTAGGGTTTTGTGTTTTGGGTTTAGGGTTTAAGGTTTAGGGTTTAGGGTTTAGGGTTTGGTGTTTAAGGTTTAGGGTTTAGGGGTTACGACATAGGGTTTAGGGTTTTAGGGTTTAGGGTTTTGGGTTTAGGGTTTAGGGTTTTGGGTTTTGGGTTTAGGGTTCAGGGTTTTAATTTTTGGGTTTTAGGGCTTATGCTTTAGGGTTTAGTGTTTAGGGTTTAGGGTTTAGGGTTAGGGCATAGGGTTTAAGGTTTAGGGTTTAGGGTTTAGTATTTAGGGTTTAGGGTTTAGGATTTAAGGTTTAGGGTTTAGGGTTCCTAAGTTAAGGTTTAGGGTTTAGGGTTTAGGGTTTAGTGTTCAGGGTTTAAGGGTTAAGGTTTCGTGTTTAGGGCCTAAGGTTTAGGGTTTTAGAGTTTAGTGTTTAGTGCTAAGGTTTAGGGTTTAGGGCCTCTGGTTTTGGGTTTGGGGTTTAGGGTTTAGGGTTTAGGGTTTAGTTTTTCCATTTTTACATATTGGATCTAGGATTTAGGGTTTAGGGATTAGGGTTTAGTGTTTAGGGTTTAGGGTTTGGGGTTAGGGTTTACGGTTTTGCGTTTTGGGTTTTGCATTGAGGGTTGGGGGTTTAGGTTTTACGTGGTTAGGTTTTAGGGATTAGGGTTTGAGGTTTAGGATTTAGGGTTTGGGGTTTAGGGTTTTGGGTTTTAGCGTCTAGGGTTTAGGCTTTACGTTTTACGATTTAGGGTGTAGTGTTTTGTATTTAGGGTTTAGGGTTAAGGGTTAGTGTCTACGGTTTAGGGTTTTAGGGTTAGGGTTTAGGGTTTAGGGTATAGTATTTTGTATTTACGGTTTTGGGTTTAGGGTTTAGTGTTTTGGATTTAGGTTTCGGGTTTAGGGTTTAGGGTTTAGGGTTCAGGTTTTAGGGTTTTAGAGTTTAGATTTTAGGTTTTAGGGTTTAGGGTTTTGGATTTAGGGTTTAGGGTTTTAGGTTTAGGGTTTTAGGCTTTACGGTTTACGGTTTACGGTTTACAGTTTAGGGTATAGTGTTTTGTATTATTCTTTAGGGTTTAGGGTTAGGGTTTAGGGTTTAGGGTTTTAGGTTTTAGGGCCTAGGGTTTAGGGTTTAGGGTTTACGGTATGGTGTTTTGTATTTAGGGTTTAGGGTTTAGGGTTTAGTGTTTTCGGTTTAGGGTTTAGGGTTTAGAGTTTTGGGTTTTGGGTTTAGGGTTTAGGTTTTAGGGTTAAGGTTTTGGGGTTTAGGGTTTTGCGTTTAGGGTTTTGTGTTTAGGGTTCAGGGTTGAGGGTTTAGGGTTTTAGGGTTTACCATTTAGGGTTTGGGGTTTAGCGTTCAGGGTTTTAGTCTTTAGGGTTTAGAGTTTAGGGTTTTGGGTTTTGGGTTTACTGTTTAGTTTTTGGGGTTTGGGGTTTAGGGTTTAGGGTTTAAGGTTTAGGGTTTAGGGTTTGGTGTTTAAGGTTTAGGGTTTAGGGGTTACTACGTAGGGTTTAGAGTTTTAGGGTTTTAGGGTTTAGGGTTTAGTGCTAGGGTTTAGGGTTTAGGGCTTAGGGTTTAGGGTTTAGCGTTTAGGGTTCAGGGTTTTCGTTTTTGGGTTTTAGGGTTTAGAGTTTAGGGTTTAGGGTTTAGGGTTTAGTGTTTAGGGTTTAGGGTTTAGGGTTTCGGGTTTAGGGTTAGGGCTTAGGGTTTAGGGTTTAGGGTTTAGGTTATAGTGTTTAGTATTTAGGGTTGAGGGTTCAGGTTTTGGGTTTTGGGTTTAGGGTTTCTGATTTCACGGTTTAGGGTTTAGGGTTTAGGGCTCGGGTTTAGGGTTTAGTGGTTAAGGTTTAGGGTTTTAGGGTTTAAGGTTTAGGGTTTTTGAGTTTAGGGTTTAGTACTAAGGTTTAGGGTTTAGGGCCTCTGGTTTAGGGTTTAGGGTTTAGTTTTTTCATTTTTGCATCTTAGGGTTTAGGATTTAGGGTTTAGGGATTAAGGTTTAGTGTTTAGGTTTAGCGTGTAGGGTTTATGGTTTAGGGTTTAGGGTTAAGGTTTACAGTTTAGGGTTTTGGGTTTAGCATTTTGGGTTTGGGGTTTAGGTTTTACTTGGTTAGGTTTTAGGGATTAGGGTTTGAGGTTTAGGATTTTGGGTTTAGGGTTGTGGGTTTAGGGTTTCCGGTTTTGGGGTCTAGGGTTTAGGGTTTACGGTTTACGGTTTAGGGTAGAGTATTTTGTATTTAGAGTTTAGGGTTTAGGGTTTAAGGTTTTAGCTTTTAGGGTTTAGGGTTATAGGGTTTAGGGTTTCAGGTTTAGGGTTTACTGATTGGGGTTAGGGTATAGGGTTCCGGGTTTAGGGTTTTTAGGGTTAGGGTGTAAGTTAGGGTTTACGTTTTAGGGTAGGTGTTAGTAACGGTTTAGTGTTTAATGTTTCGGGCTTGGGTTTAGGGGTTTAGGGTTTAGGGGGTTTAGGGTTAAGGGTTTGTTTAGCGTTTCTTTTTTTTATTTTTTAGTTTTAGGGTTTGGTTTTTAAGGTTTTGGGTTTGGATTGGTGTTTAAAGTTTGGGCTTACGAGTTATTTTGCGGTGTGGGTCTAGGGTTATCGCTAGGTTTTTACAGTAGGTTCGGGTCTTGGTTATAGTTGGGGTTCGGATTTGGGTTTAGAGATTGGGTTTAGGGGTGTAGGGTTAGGGTTAGGTTTTTAGGTTCTAAGTTAGGGTTTTAGGGTTTAGGGTTTTAGGGTCTGGCGTTTCAGGGCGTAGGTTTAGTGTTTATGTTTTTGGATTTTTGGTTTGGGGTTTAGGGGGGTAGGGGTTAGCTTAGCGTTCTAGGTTTTAGGTTTGGGTTTCGGTGTTTACGGTGTTTGGTTTCGGGTTTAGGGTTTGGGTTTAGGTTTCAGGGTGTTAAAGGTTTAGGGTTTACGATTTTAAGGTTTGGGTTAGGGGTTTAGGTTTTAGTGTTTGGGTTTTTTAGGTTACGGTGGAGGGTTTGGGCCTAAAAAGGGTGTAGGGTGTTGGGGTTTAAGGTTTAGGGTTTAATTTTTAGAGTTTAGGGTTTAGTTGCTAAGCTTTTGGTGTTTATGGTTTGTTTTTTTAATTTTGGGTTTTCGGGTTAGGGATTTTTGGTTTTTTTTTTTAAGGACTAGAGTTTTGGGTTTAGGGTTTAGGGTTTCGGTGTTTAGGGTTTAGGGTTTAGGGTTTAGGGTTTGGGGTTTAGGGTTTAGGGTTTAGGGTTTAGCATTTTGGGTTTAGCGTTTAGGGTTTGGCGTTTAGGTTTTACGTGGTTAGGTTTTAGTGTTTAGGTTTTTCGGTTTAGGGTTTAGGGTTTAGCATTTAGGGTTTAGCATTTAGGGTTTGGCGTTTAGGTTTTACGTGGTTAGGTTTTAGTGTTTAGGTGTTTGGGTTTAGGGTTATAGGGTTTAGGGTTTAGGGTTTCGGGTCTATGGTTTTCGTTTTGGGGTTAGGATTTGGGTTTAGGGTGCAGGGTTTAGGGTTTAATGTTTTTATGGTCTAAGTTTATGGTTTAAGCTTTAGGGTTTGGGTTTAGGGGTTAGGTTTTAGGGTTTAGGGTTTAGGATTTTTGGTTTAAGGATTAGAGTTTTGTGTTTAGGGTTTAGGGTTTCGGGTTTAGGGTGTAGGGTTAGTGTTTTGGGTTTAGGGTTTAGGGTTTAGGGTTTAGCATTTTGGGTTTAGCGTTTAGGGTTTGGCGTTTAGGTTTTACGTGGTTAGGTTTTAGTGTTTAGGTTTTTCGGTTTAGGGTTTAGGGTTTAGCATTTAGGGTTTAGCATTTAGGGGTTTCGTAGTTCTAGGTTTGGCGTTTTAGGTTTTAAGGGTTAGGGTTTAGTTGTTTGGTTAGGTGTTTGGGTTGTTAGGCGTTATAGGGTTGATTAGGGTTTAGGGTGAGGGTATATGGTTTTTGTTTTGAGGTAGGATTTGGGTTGTTTAGGGTGCAGGAGGTTTAGGGTTTTTTAATGTTTTTTGGGGTCTTCAGCTTAGGTTAGCTTTTAGGTTTCGGTTTAGGGGTTAGGTTTTACGGTTTAGGGTTTAGGATTTTTGGTTTAGGGTTTAGGATTTAGCATTTAGGTTTTGGGTTTAGGGTTTAGGGTTTAGGGTTTAGGGTTTAGGGTTTAGGTGTTTGGGTTTTAGGGTTTAGGGTTTATGGTTTTGGGTTTAGGGTTTTACGATTTAAGGTTTGGGGTTTGCGGTTTAGGGTTAAGGGTTTGGTTTGGTGTTTAGGTTTGATGGTGAAGGTTTAGGTTTAGGGCTTCCCTTAAGGTTTACGGTTTTTACGGTTTTTTTTTAAGTTTAGGTTTTAGTGTGTTTAGGGTGTAGGTTTAGTGCCTAAGGTTTTTGGTTTAGGCCCAGGTTTAGTGTTTAGGGTTAGGGGTTTAAGGTTTAGTTTTTTCATTTTTGGGTTTTAGGGTTTTGGATTTTGGGTTTAAGGATTAGGGTTTAGTGTTTAGGGTTTAGGGTTTCGAGTTTCGGGTTTAGGGTTTGGCATTTTGGGTTTAGCATTTAGGGTTTGGCATTTAGGTTTTACGCGGTTAGGTTTTAGTGTTTAGGTTTTAGGGTTTAGGGTTTGAGGTTTAGGATTTAGGGTTTAGGGTTTTTTGTATTTTGGTTTTAGGGTTTAGGGTTTGAGTTTTAGTTTTTTGGGTTTAGTGTTAGTTTTTATTTTTTTATTGTTTTTTTTGTTTTATTTTTTCAGGTTTAGTTTTTTACGACCTAGGGTTTCGGGTTTTGGGGTTGACGTTTAGTGTTAGGGTTTTTAGGATTTAGGTTATGGGTTTTAGGGTTTGGGATTTAGGGTTTTAGGGTTTCAAATGTTTTGGGGTTTTACTGATTTGGTGTTAGGGGGTTCAGGTTTAGGGTTTTTTTTAATGGTCTAGTTGTTGAGGATTGAGGTTTTTAGTGGTTTAGGGTTTAGGGTTTTAGGGTTTAGTTTTAAGGTTTCGGGCTTAGGGTTTATGGTTTTAGGTTTTGGGGTTTAGGGTTTAGGGTTTGTGTCTAAGGTTTAGCGTTTAGGGTTTAGGTTTGAGGTTTTATGTTTTTGGATTTGGGGTTTAAGAAGGTTAGGGCTTACGGTTTTGGTGTTTTGTTTTGGGTTTTAGGGTTATAAGGTTTTTGGTTTAAAGTTTTCAGGTCTTATCGATTTAGGTTTTTCGGTTAGGATTGGGGTTAGGGTGGTGGGTTTTACGGTTTATAGGTTTTTAGGGTCTAATTTTAGGTTAGGTTTTAGGGTTTAGGTTTAGAGGTTTTAGGTTTTTCATGTTAGGTGGTTTTAGGTATCTTTGGTTTCGTTTTTAGGTTTTAAGCGTTTATTTTTTAACGGGTTTAAGGGTTTATACGGTTTACTCTTTAGTTTTTCGTTTTATTGGTTGTGGGTTTAGCTTTTGGGTTTCGGGTTTAGGGTTTTACGTATTAAATGTTTAGGGTTTTAGGGTTGAGTGTTTAGGGTGTTGAGGGTTAAGGTGTAGTGTTTTCAGAGCTTAAGGTTAAGGGTTTAGGGTTTTAAGGTTTAGTATGGTTTTAGAGTTTTGGTTGTTTGTCTAAAATTTTATTGTTTAAGTTTTATAGTTTTTCATTTTTGGATTAAGGTTTTAGGATTTTTGGTTTAAAGGATAAAGGTTTTGTGTTTAGGGTTTATGTCTCGGGTTGAGTGTTTTTTTTGTGGGTAAGGGTTTAGGTTAGCATTTTGGGTTTAGCGTTTAGGGTTTTGGCTTTTAGGTTTACGTGTTTGTTTTTGGTTTTATTGTTGAGGTTTATGATTTAGGGTT